>NC_136621.1:5424958-5702458 GCF_933228915.1 Telmatherina bonti
GTCATGTGATTACTTTTAGGAGAAAGTAACCGTTTGTGTTGTCTACTGTGATCCAGGTGAATTTACTCTGTAACACATCTTGATTCTGATACTTCTCCAGTAATCTAAACTTTCTCAAAGGACCAAGATCCTACAGCAAGATCTGAATTACCACTAACAATCTCATAAGTTATGAAGTTTTTTAGCAACATTCACAGCAGGGGTGTCAAACTCTGCTGGTTTTTAGCTGGTTCCCTGCTCCAACATACCTGGTTCAAATCAAATTGATCCAGCAGTACATTTTACAGCTTCTATGACCCACTGATGTACGTCAGATGTGTTGGAACACCATTGTTTAAGCAATCCCTAAGGCCTCCGTTGGCCTGCGGAGTCCAGGCGTAAAAATCACACTACCAAACGGTTTTCCATCTTCGAGCATCACTTCACTCCTGGACAAAACACACAAACCCAGATTCAGCGTAAACCTACCTCAGAACTTTTCTTTTAATAAGGCATCTCCTCTGCGTATCCGGGGGAGGGGAAACACCATCAGACAGCGTTTCCTCCAGATCTGCTTCAACGTGCAGTTTGTTCGGAGCGCCTAGTGGGAGCTGGAGCTTCTGAGCCACCGAGTGCTGAGCGTATGAGTCGCAGCGTAGCTGCTGCCATCCACCGTTTCCGTCCTCCTGCGTAGAGAGCAGCTGTTTCACACAACACGTTAGCTTTAACACGTGTCTGATTTCAGGAGGCGCAACTGATACAATCAGTTGTTTAAGCAGCTTTAGAGGTACGACTCTCATTTTACATATTTAAGTGTGACACACACAAAATATGTCAAGGTGAAAGGAAACGATGTGGGGATTTTTTATCTGGCAACAATTCAGCCTGTGTTTACATCAGGAACCAGTATTTTTTGGTAAAATGTAAAGAAAAAAGGCCTGACAGACTGCTCTTATCTGACATTTACCTGTTTGTCATGTTTTCCGTTCCCTGCATGTAAGAAAAATCCTTCGCCTGAGTCCTCAACGGGAATTACTATGGAGAGACAAAGAAAACTCAGGAAATGAGAAACACATACAAAAAGCTCACATAAATAAAGGAAAACCTCAGACTCCATCACCAACATGTTTAAAAAGACATCAAAATAACGACTATGAAGGCTCCAACCTTTTTCTTTGGTGTAAGGAGGAGGACTTGGCTGAGATGAGGTTGACTGGGCTCTGAGGTCTGTCTGAGCTGCTAAAACCATGTCTTTCCACTTTCCACACCCTATCAGTGCATCCAGATCTGTCATGATGATAATAATAATAATAATAAGGTGTAAAAATGTAGATGATTGACGTGAATCTTGTCAACATGGAGACCAGACAGTTCAGGAAACTAACCTTGCTTGAATTCAAGCAGCCGGTGCTTTGGTATGTTTTTGTAGCCAAGGACAGACAGCTGCTCCTGAATTTCTTCTTCTGAGAAATCCAGATTGTCCATAATGTTGTTTTCTTCAACTTTCTGAGGTAAACATAAAACAATTTGCAGCTTTTTCAGTATTTTTCCAGTCTATAACACAGAAACAGTCAGTTAAATTATTTTACAATTATTTACAGATATCAAACATACCGAAGAGTTTTTGTCTAGATGTACCAAACATAAACGTAAAGTTTATGAAAGTTACCGTCTAAAAACAGTTATTGAGCTAAGCTAACAGTTAGCATCCAAACATTCAGGTGCGTCTCGTCTCACCTGGTCACGCGGCCTCGTTACGGACAGTCCATCATCGCCAAAGGACAGAAAACTGTGCGAGAAATCTCGTTTCTATAAAAAGCCTTTACTGGTTGTTTACCGGTTTCTGCACAACAACAACAAAACAAAACAAAACAACAGCCGTTAACAGGCTTTAAAAATGACGCCTGCAGACGTCACACGCAAACATCCGGTCTTGTTCTTCTTTGTTGTTTTATTTTTAGTTGACACGTTAACTGCCGCCACCTACCGGACTGGAGGACACAATGCACAACAAGCATGGAGCAGGTTTAATTTTGTTTCCGTTTTTATAAAAATACAAATAAAACATTTAGTAATAAACTAAAATTTAACTAGAATAAAATAATCATGATGTTCTTGAAACTTTTTTGTTCAGAAAGTCATCTTTTGAAAAATAAAAGTTAATCATTTTCATCTGATATTTTTCTCTTTTTGTCAAAGTGGGACATCTTACTGTCAGTTTTTACCCATATTATCCATGGTTTTATACAACTCCTGAGAACTTGCATCCTTTTAACTTTTTAATACTAGTGTGGGTTTTATGTTTGTTTTGTTTTAGTCTCAGGTATGTTTTAATTGTGTGATTGCTAAAACCTGGTGGTGATATAGGACAGCTGACCCCAGTTAAAACACCACACCCCCAAAGTTCTCATTGGATAAAGACTCCTTAAAAGGACTCAATGGACAGAAAAGAGGAGGCCTGGAAGGAGATGGAGCTGCAGCGCTGGTGGGACTGGGCGTATAAGAGACCATCCTCAAGACTACAGGCTGAGGCCCAGAGATGGTTTGAAGCTGACCCCAGCCAAGAGTGAATCAATGCAACGCCTGCTAACAGCTAAGTAAAGGGACGTTGAAAAGCTTGTGCACGCAACAAGGGCAAAACTACTCTCCTTTTCCACTTAAAAAAAGCTGTTATCTGAGGCACACTGTTCTGAGGCGACGTGCAGCTCCAGACCTCATCTCTTGGCTCCATCTGGATTACCTGGTTGGAAAATCGGAGGCCCTTGCAAAGATTACCAGCAAGGGCTCCCAAGAAAAGAACAGTTTTTCAGGGTTTAGCCCCTGCTCCGGTTAGGCTAGAGAACTATATAATTTTTTTTTTTCCTGTTTTTTTTTTTTTTTTTTTTTTTAAAAAGAGGATAAACAATTTTTATTGTAAATAAAATTTGCAAAACTCTGCCTGGCTAGCCTTCTCATTTTAACAGTGAAACTCCTTTTTTGCTGGTATTTTAAAGAACTTTCTCACTGACATTTTTAGAAAATTTTATTTTTTTAAAATTGTCATAATTTACGTGTCATTTTAATTGGGCCGCCCTTGAGAAAAGCCCTTAACCACCAGCGGGCAGTGCACTATGGCAACCCACTGCTAAAATGGTTAATGGATTGTATGTACATTCAGCACCTTTTCAGTCATGTTGATCACTCAAAGCGTTTTAACGCTACTTGCCACATTCATATCCTTATAGGCATATTGGGGGACAACGTGGGGTTCAGTGTCTTGTAAATAGATGGCTGAGAAGTTCAATGCTGGTTCGTATGTTAGCGCCCAGTGCCACCTTTGACACAGTCATCGTGTTAGACCCACTGGAACATTTGCTCTGGTTCTGCTCTGATTGTGTCCATGAGGAGTTCTCCAGGGTTCAGTTTTGGACCCCTTGTTCAGTATCTACAAGTTCTTACTTGCTGATACCATGGAAACAGACCAAATATCTGATCACAATTATCCTGACACTCAGCTCTATATCAACGTCTCATGATCAATGCCATATATATGTTAAACAATGGTGCAAAATATCTGATCTGCTGATGCTGAGCCACAGAAACTTGTAAGATCTGGTTCAAGTTTGCTTTTCATATCAAGAAGTGAAACTAAATATTTTGTTCTGCTTCTGACATCTGGAACAAATGACCATACAACCTGTACTCTGATACAAGCTTGAGTTTATTTAGATATGGCTTTCAACCTTTTTTCATTTGACATTCTTTTTAATTAAGATTTCTGGATTATTTTTCTGGATTATTCACTTTTCAGTGATGGAGATGAGGATGACATATTTGCTGTTGACTCATGTGTGCATCTAAATATTTCCTCTTATATGTTCTCTAAACATGTTCAGCACATTTGGTTGCCTTCTGTGTAAAATGGCCTTTATAATTACATAAATCTTATTTGTATTATTTCAGCCCATTCAGAAGATATAGAAGCCAGCACTCATGCTTGCAGTTTCCTGGCTGTTTTCATGGAGATTAGTTTCATTACTGTTGCTCACCTGAATGAAAACAAGTTTCAGCTGCGGACCAGTAAAAAGATGATGGTGAAATTCTTAACAAAGGCTAGAGAGAGATAAAAACAAAAAGTAAAAGAAAAAAAAGTTACATTCATGAATCATAATACAATAAAAAGCAGTAATTAGGGACCAGTCAAGGTAGGATTTTATAATTTAGTTCTTTTTCTTTTCAGCTTTGTAAAGAAAGGGGGAGTACCACATACCCTTCAGAGAACTCCTCCTCCTTGGATCAGCCTCGGCTTCTCGGGGACAATCAGGACTCTCTTACATCCTCTCCTTCCAGCAGGCTTCAGTCAGGGGGACACTGACAGGTGGACTGTCCGAGAGCCCCGTATAATCGGGAAAAAAGGGATTTTAGCGTATTCCAGGGTCAGTGGGAGACCATGTCACCATCCAGGACCTGTCGGGAGTCTTTGCTGCTGCTTTTGCTGCAGAGCTTGCTGATTTGTTCGGCTCAGGTGAGACATGGATGTTTATTTCCTCTTCTCCTGCTGTGGATGCAGAAAAACTTTATGGATCTTTAAGGGTTTTATATCCTCTGCAGCGTTATAACAGAGCACATAATAATTCTGAGGGTTACATTTAGCTTTGGTTCATAGCTTTTTAAAATGTTCTTTTGTGTTAAATTTTACATTCCGCTTGTTCAACCTGTCTGCTCAGAAATAATCTGAATTAAATGCTTCTGTTTTTATATTTCCTGTGAAAACTGGATGTTGCCACAGTTCTTCAGCTTTTTAAATGATCCTGCCTTAAAGTCACTGGAAGTCTGTGTGTCATAAACAGATTAATTTCAGGCAGCATTAATATTTTTTACATTAACTTTAAAATGGACTGTTTCTGGCTGTAAAAAGCTGCGTTATGGCGATGGTAGGCTCCAGACAGCAGCAGGACCCTGAACACACGCTGCTTTTTGGGCAGGTAATGGGATTGTAATGAGAAACCAGGTTTGCTTTCATGACCTTCATCTTCACATCGTGCAGACAATGGTGCTCTGTGTGAACGACCCCTCACACCAGCAGCGGCAGTTCGTGATGTTCAGAGATGAAAAAAAAAAAAAGAAAACTGATTTTTGTGCTTGTTTTAAAGAGGGGCCCGGTTGGACCCAGAGGCCCCCCAGGACCTCCCGGTGCGAGTGGTGTGCCAGGAGTGGATGGAATTGACGTGAGTCTGCATTCTGTTTCCTGTGACTGCATACATGTGGAAAACTGTTTGTTCTCGGCCGTTTGATTCCTGTACCTGGTCAGCAGAGAGACGACACGAAGTGATGCTTCAGAGCGTCTGTTCGCTTCTTGGTTTGAGCCAGAAGTTTGAAGCATCTTCCGTATCGTCATCTGACTGCATAAAGAATTAATCTTGTTTTATGTGATGAAACCTGACAGATATATCTTAAATACTGTTTCTATGTCAACTGCTGTCATTCCAACTGTGCTAAATGTGTCAACAGGGGGATCGAGGAGAAGACTCCACAGTGGTTGGAGTACTGGTGAGTCAGCTGGTTTTTCCCAACATGTATAAACCTAACACTAAAATAAGCCCTGCTGGTGATGATCTTCTACTTCCAGGGACCTGATGGAGATAACGGCAAAGATGGGGCCCCTGGAACTCCAGGTCTTCCAGGCGCAGATGTGAGTAAAACAGTTTGCCTACCAGACACATTCGTACAGCTGCAGCTGAGTTCTCTGCTCCACAAACCAACGAAAAGGCGTCTGAACCCAGAAGCGCCTTTGATCCATATGAAATGCTTTAGGCTCTGAGTGAGAGGATGTGTTGAAGCTCTGGAAGATCTGAGCTGGAGGACCTGAGATTAACATCAGCTGCTGTGTGAACAGTTTGTCTTGGCCTCTGCTGGGCAGAAATGTTGAGGAAGAAAAAACTCCTTTGAAAAAATCAATCTGGCTGTTTAAGGGAGAGTTTCAAATAGCTTCCTGGCAGAAACAGGGGTCCTATTGTGTCCGAGTGATGTAGACGAGGGGGATCTGGCTGAGAGGAAAAAGGTGTGTGCTGGCGAAGGCAGCACAGAATGGTGGCAGTGTTATTGCTGTCAGACAGGCTGAGATAAAAAAAATCCTGTCAACTGCACTAAAAGTTACAGCAAGTGTTAATAAACTCAAACAGCAGCAGCGTTTCTGTCCTGTTAACAGCAGGAAACAGAGTGGAAGGGAGAAAATAGTCCTAACATGCTCCACTCTCCACCTTTAACCAGGCAGAGATAGTTTTGGACTTGCTTTGTAGAGAAAGGGGCTGGGGGGAGGAACTAAAAATGCAAAAACAAATCCCACCCTCCATGTGATTGCCTTGCAGAATGCACAACCATCGGTGTTCCATCAACCACTTCGTAAAACTAATCAGGTTTATTTATAACAAGCCACATAAATGCAAACCAGCTTCTTCACACAAAACAATAATAGTCTTTGTCAAAGTGCTCAAAATTATCTTTAATCTATTAATCTATCCATAAACTACAGTTAATATGGCGTCAGGGAGATTGTTATCCCTGTGTGTGTGACAATGGGTCTGTCACGTCTGTAAAACTCAGGTTTCATAGGAAAGCGTTTGAACCAAAGGAAAAGACAATGTAAAGCCTGAAATATAAATATTTTGGTGGCATGACTGACATTTATTGGGCTTTGCTTCATCTTTACAGGGACCTGTGGGACCTCCTGGGGATTCAGGCCCAGTGGGTCCAAAAGGATCAAAGGTAAAGTCTGCAACCCTCATTTTTTTTCAGCCAGGAGGGTCTGTGGGAAACAGGTCAACTTGTTAATCAGAAGCTCTGGTCCTTAAGTTTCCGTTTGTGCCTTGGTCAAACTAATCCCTGGATGATTCAGAATTTTTGTCTTTGGGATGAAAGATGAGTGTTCAGCTTCAGTGAGCAATATTAAAACCAACAATCCAAAAATCTGGGTGTCATTTTAGATTCAACTAGAGCAGGACCATTTAGACCATACTAGAGCAGGAACCAAACATGCTGCATCAAAGTTAGTCTTTAGTTCAGTCTTTAAATCTGCAAACAAACAAATGACATGTTGAGTTCCCCAAGCCTCCATGTTGGGCCCCTGTTCATCAGCATCTACACGTTAAGTTCCACAAGGCTCCGTATTAGGCCCCTGTTCTTCAATATCTACATGTGGAGTTCCCCAAGGCTTCATGTTGGGCTCCCTGTTGTTTAGTATCTACATGTGGAGTTCCACAAGGTTTCCATGTTGGGCCCTTGTTGTTCAGCATCTACATGTGGAGTTCCACAAGGCTCCATGTTGGGCTCCTGATGTTCAGTATCTACATGTGGAGTTCCACAAGGTTTCCATGTTGGGCCCTTGTTCTTCAGTATCTACATGTGGAGTTCCACAAGGTTCCATGTTGGGCCCCTGATATTTAGTATCTACATGTGGAGTTCCACAAGGCTCCATGTTGGACCCCTGATGTTCAGTATCTACATGTGGAGTTCCACAAGGCTCCATGGTGGACCCCTGATGTTCAGCATCTCCTTTGGATTTCCACAAGGCTCCATGGTGGGCACCATCTTGTTCTGCATTTACATGTGGAGTTCCCCAAGGCACCATGTTGGGCCCCTATTGTTCAGTATCTACACGTGGAGTTCCACAACGTTTCCATTTTGGGCCCCTGATCTTCAGTATCTACACGTGGAGTTCCACAAGGCTCCATGTTGGGCCCTTGTTGTTCAGCATCTACATGTGGAGTTCCACCAGGCTCCATGTTGGCCCCTGTTGTTCTTCAGCATCTACATGTAGAGTTCACCAAGGCTCCATGTTGGGCCCCTGTTCTTCATTGTCTCACCGGAAGATTCAGTCAAATAATTTTCTTCAGCTGCGATTAATCTGAAATCATGCTCCTTTCCATCTGCAGTCCCGAACAGAATTAGACAGATAAGAAAAGCAGCAGTAAAGACATGAATGTACATCTCAGAAAATTAGAATATTATGAAAAAGTTAAATATTTTTTGTCGCAAATTTCAGAAAGCTATATATTTTATAGATTCATCACACATAGAGTAAAGCATTTCAAGCATTTATTACTTGAAATTGTGATAATTGTGGCTTATAGATGATGAAAACCCAAAATGTCTCAGAAAACTAGAATATTGTAAAAAAAAAAACAAAAAAAAACCTTCAATCTTAGAAAGTCATGGTGTCACCCTAATCAACTAATTAACTGAAAATACCTGCAAAGGTCTCCTAAACCTTTAAATGGTCTCTCAGTCTGGGTCAGATGGCGACATAATCATGGAGACGACTGCTGACCTGACAGATGTCCAGAAGACGATCATTGACCCTCCACAAGGAGGGAAAGCCAGAAAAGGTCGTTTCTAAAGAAGCTGCTTGTTCTCAGAGTGCTGGATCCACGCATATTAATGGAAAGCTGAGTGGAAGGAAAAGCTGCACCAGCAAGAGGCAGAACTGCAGCCTGGAGAGGATTGTCAAGCAACATCCATTCAAGAATTTGGGAGCTTCACAAGGAGTGGACTGACTCATCAAGAGCCACTACGTACAGACGGATCCTAGACATGGTCTACAGATGTCCCATTCCTCGTGTCAAGCCACTCCTGGACCAGAGACACCGACAGAAGTGTCTCACCTGGGCTAAGGAGGAAAAGGACTGGTTCTCAGATGGAAGCAGATTCTGCATTTTATTTGGAAACCAAGGTCCCAGAGTCTGGAGGAAGAGTGGAGGGGCCCAGAATCCATGCTGCTGGAAGTCCAGAGTGAAGTTTCCAGTCAGTGATGGTTTGGGAGCCATGTCATCTGCTGGTGTTGCTCCACTGGGTTTTCTGAAGGTCACAGTCAACACAGCATCTAGCAGGACATTTTAGAGATATTCCTTCTGCTGACAAGCTTTATGGAGATGCAGATTTCATTTCCCAGCAGGACTCCTGCCTACACTGCCAAAGGTACCAAAAGCTGCTCCAATGACCACGCTGTTACTGTGCTGGATCGGCCAACAGACCCACCTGATCTGAACCCCGTAGAGAACCTGTGGGGTGTTGTCAGGAGGATGAGAGAGACCAGACCCAACTATGTAGATGACCTGAAGGCTGCTATCAAAGCAACCTGGGATTCCATTACACCTGAGCAGCGCCACACGCTGATGGCCTCCATTGCCACGCCGTGTTGATGCAGTAATTCATGCAAAAGGAGCCCAACCAGGTACTGAGCGCATGGAAATGAACACACTTATCAGAAGCCTGACATTTCTGTTTAAAATATCCTTTTTTCATTGATCTTTTGTAATATTCTAATTTTCTGAGACGCTGCATTTTGGGTTTTCATTATCTATAAACCACAATCATCAAAATGTCAAGATATAAATGTTTGAAATGTTTCACTCTATGTGTAATGAATCTATGTAATATCTGGGTTTCACATTCTGACATGAGGGACAAAAAATATTGAACTTTTTCATAATGTTCTTATTTTCTGAGATGTACCTGTAATGCAAGCATTAAACACGATATCACTGACTTACAGTACATTATGTGAAGTTAACGGTCATTCTGATGGAAATCAGATGCGTCTCTTGTGCTGAGAGACCGTTTGGTACCTTTAATGACTGGTTGCTGCGTAGCCGATCTCAGGGTTCAGCTGAAAGGTCAGCAGTGTTACCAGAACCAGGTGGTTCTGGTGCAGAATGCAGAACTGGTCTGCAGACGCCTCATGAGGCAGGAGACCGCTGGGTCCGGTTCGCTTTCCACCCCGAGAGTTCAAACGAAACATTTAGATCTTCTGCTCCATATACCTGGAACCAGATACCAGAAAACCTGGAAAGTCCTGGAGAACCTGAAGTCTGGTCCAAACCTGGAAAGTCCTGGAGAACCTGATGTCTGGTCAAAACATGGAAAGTCCTGGATAACCTGTAGTCTGATACAAACCTGGAAAGTCCTGGAAAACCTGAAATCTGATCGAAACCTGGAAAGTCCTGGAGAACCTGAATTCTGGTCCAAACCTGAAAAGTCCTGGAGAACCTGAAATCTGGTCCAGACCTGGAAAGTCCTGGAAAACCTGAAGTCTGATATAAACCTGGAAAGTCCTTGAAAATCTAAAGTCTGATCTAAACCTGGAAAGTCCTGGAAAGTTCTTCTCTCTGAACGTTCTCCTGTCTGAGGGTTCTCCTGGTTTGTTCTTCAGGTTCTGCTGCCTCCTGTGTGAAACATTCTGCAGGTTCTGCTGCCTCCTGTGTGAAACGTTCTGCAGGTTCTGCTGCTGCCTCCTGTGTGAAACGTTCTGCAGGTTCTGCTGCTGCCTCCTGTGTGAAACGTTCTGCAGGTTCTGCTGCTGCCTCCTGTGTGAAACGTTCTGCAGGTTCTGCTGCTGCCTCCTGTGTGAAACGTTCTGCAGGTTCTGCTGCTGCCTCCTGTGTGAAACGTTCTGCAGGTTCTGCTGCTGCCTCCTGTGTGAAACGTTCTGCAGGTTCTGCTGCTGCCTCCTGTGTGAAACGTTCTGCAGGTTCTGCTGCTGCCTCCTGTGTGAAACGTTCTGCAGGTTCTGCTGCCTCCTGTGTGAAACGTTCTGCAGGTTCTGCTGCCTCCTGTGTGAAACGTTCTGTAGGTTCTGCTGCCTCCTGTGTGAAACATTCTGCAGGTTCTGCTGCCTCCTGTGTGAAACGTTCTGCAGGTTCTGCTGCCTCCTGTGTGAAACGTTCTGCAGGTTCTGCTGCCTCCTGTGTGAAACGTTCTGTAGGTTCTGCTGCTGCCTCCTGTGTGAAACATTCTGCAGGTTCTGCTGCCTCCTGTGTGAAACGTTCTGCAGGTTCTGCTGCCTCCTGTGTGAAACGTTCTGTAGGTTCTGCTGCTGCCTCCTGTGTGAAACATTCTGCAGGTTCTGCTGCCTCCTGTGTGAAACGTTCTGCAGGTTCTGCTGCCTCCTGTGTGAAACATTCTGCAGGTTCTGCTGCCTCCTGTGTGAAACGTTCTGCAGGTTCTGCTGCCTCCTGTGTGAAACGTTCTGTAGGTTCTGCTGCCTCCTGTGTGAAACGTTCTGCAGGTTCTGCTGCCTCCTGTGTGAAACGTTCTGCAGGTTCTGCTGCCTCCTGTGTGAAACGTTCTGTAGGTTCTGCTGCCTCCTGTGTGAAACGTTCTGCAGGTTCTGCTGCCTCCTGTGTGAAACGTTCTGCAGGTTCTGCTGCCTCCTGTGTGAAACGTTCTGCAGGTTCTGCTGCCTCCTGTGTGAAACGTTCTGCAGGTTCTGCTGCCTCCTGTGTGAAACGTTCTGCAGGTTCTGCTGCCTCCTGTGTGAAACGTTCTGCAGAAATCAGAGCTTTGCTTTAAAAGTTCTTGTCAGGATTCTGATGTCAGACATTTTTCTGTCATGATTTAGGGGGAATCGGGACCTCCGGGACCTCCTGGAGAGCCTGTAAGTGCAGATAATAACCAGTTATTACTGACACATTTCCAGTATAATCTCACGTTAAACTGGACGTAAACATTTTGCTACTGATTTGAATGTGAAGGAGCTGCATGATCAGAGCTGTGACTTCTGTCCTGCAGGGAGTTGGACCCGACGGGCTGGATGTGAGTACTTCCTGTTGACACCGTTTCCTTGGACTTATTTCCAGATGTTCTGCAGTGATGGAACTGAAATTTTCTCTTGCTGCAGTTTTAAGATTCTGTTTAAGAGAAAAAAAGCAGACATGGCTTTCAGAGTCAATCAAGTTTTCTGGCCCTAAACTGATTATTTGGTGAAAATAGAGCTCTTCAGACTCCTCACCGTGAACTTTATGTTCAGACTATAAATGTCAGCAGATGGATGTTTAATGTGGATAAAGTTGTAGATAGCGTTGCCGATGGCAACAAGACGTTGACGGAGCAGATCTGCGACGCGTACGATTTAAACGTGAAGCTGAGTCCAAACACCTGCCTGACGTCACGCTGATACTGAAATTATCTCCAGATCTCAGAAACTTTTCTAAAGTTTTACTGAGATGGTCTGAGAGTCACTGCAGGTTTGTCTTCTGACAGGGTATTCCTGGTACAGACGGGCTTCCAGGTGAACTGGGAAGAGTGGGACCACCTGTGAGTATCAGAAACTCAGTGTCAAATAAGTTGGTTCTACTTTTTTTTGTAAGAATAAAAAAGTTTCTCTCTAAAGAATGTGCTGATGCCCTCCATCTGTCATAGGGGGCGAGAGGAAGGAGAGGTCAAGTTGGTGCTCCTGGTGCTGCTGGTCCTCGGGTAACGAACACGTTATATCTCCATTCTGCAGTTGTGTTTCTGCGGCACTCCATGACGAGAGCGTCCTCCAGCAGACAGACCGCTTCTCTCCTGCTTCTCTGCACTGTGAAGAAGTGAATGTTGATTAAATTTCTTCCATTTTATACAGGGCCCTCCAGCCGTTTATCAGGGCGAGGAGCTGGTAAGTACAATCATCTGCAGCCGTCTGTTACCGACACGTCCTCCAGCATCCAACAAGCAGCTCCAACAGATGTTCTGCTCCTCATGCTCCAACAGATGTTCTGCTTCTTCCAGAATAAAGATTAATCAGGACAAACTTACTTGCAAAAGAAAAGATACAGCAGAACAGGGAGAGGACAGCATGACATGCAGACTCTCAGAACCAACTGTCTGCACATTTAACTGGGTTAAATGTGGGAGAATACGACGTCAGCCGCGTTGGGTTAAATGTGGGGGAATGTGACGTCAGTGGCGTTGGGTTAAATGTGGGGGAATACGACGTCAGCCGCGTTGGGTTAAATGTGGGAGAATACGACGTCAGCCGCGTTGGGTTAAATGTGGGAGAATGTGACGTCAGCCGCGTTGGGTTAAATGTGGGGGAATACGACGTCAGCCGCGTTGGGTTAAATGTGGGAGAATACGACGTCAGCCGCGTTGGGTTAAACGTGGGAGAATATGACGTCAGCCGCGTTGGGTTAAATGTGGGGGAATATGACGTCAGCCGCGTTGGGTTAAATGTGGGAGAATGTGACGTCAGCCGCGTTGGGTTAAATGTGGGAGAATGTGACGTCAGCCGCGTTGGGTTAAATGTGGGGGAATATGACGTCAGCCGCGTTGGGTTAAATGTGGGAGAATGTGACGTCAGCCGCGTTGGGTTAAATGTGGGAGAATGTGACGTCAGCCGCGTTGGGTTAAATGTGGGGGAATACGACGTCAGCCGCGTTGGGTTAAATGTGGGAGAATACGACGTCAGCCGCGTTGGGTTAAATGTGGGAGAATACGACGTCAGCCGCGTTGGGTTAAATGTGGGGGAATGTGACGTCAGCCGCGTTGGGTTAAATGTGGGAGAATGTGACGTCAGCCGCGTTGGGTTAAATGTGGGGGAATGTGACGTCAGCTGCGTTGGGTTAAATGTGGGAGAATGTGACGTCAGCCGTGTTGGGTTAAATGTGGGAGAATACGACGTCAGCCGCGTTGGGTTAAATGTGGGAGAATACGACGTCAGCCGCGTTGGGTTAAATGTGGGGGAATATGACATCAGTGGCGTTGGGTTAAATGTGGGAGAATGTGACGTCAGCCGCGTTGGGTTAAATGTGGGAGAATACGACGTCAGCCGCGTTGGGTTAAATGTGGGAGAATGTGACGTCAGCCGCGTTGGGTTAAATGTGGGGGAATGTGACGTCAGCCGCGTTGGGTTAAATGTGGGAGAATGTGACGTCAGCCGCGTTGGGTTAAATGTGGGGGAATATGACGTCAGCCGCGTTGGGTTAAATGTGGGAGAATGTGACGTCAGCCGCATTGGGTTAAATGTGGGGGAATGTGACGTCAGCCGCGTTGGGTTAAATGTGGGAGAATGTGACGTCAGCCGCGTTGGGTTAAATGTGGGAGAATGTGACGTCAGCTGCGTTGGGTTAAATGTGGGAGAATACGACGTCAGCCGCGTTGGGTTAAATGTGGGAGAATGTGACGTCAGCCGCGTTGGGTTAAATGTGGGAGAATGTGACGTCATCCGCGTTGGGTTAAATGTGGGAGAATGTGACGTCAGCCGCGTTGGGTTAAATGTGGGAGAATGTGACGTCAGCCGCGTTGGGTTAAATGTGGGAGAATGTGACGTCAGCTGCGTTGGGTTAAATGTGGGGGAATGTGACGTCAGCCGCGTTGGGTTAAATGTGGGAGAATGTGACGTCAGCCGCGTTGGGTTAAATGTGGGAGAATGTGACGTCAGCCGCGTTGGGTTAAATGTGGGAGAATGTGACGTCAGCCGCGTTGGGTTAAATGTGGGAGAATGTGACGTCAGCCGCGTTGGGTTAAATGTGGGAGAATGTGACGTCAGCCGCGTTGGGTTAAATGTGGGGGAATGTGACGTCAGCTGCGTTGGGTTAAATGTGGGGGAATATGACGTCAGCCGCGTTGGGTTAAATGTGGGAGAATACGACGTCAGTCGCGTTGGGTTAAATGTGGGAGAATGTGACGTCAGCTGCGTTGGGTTAAATGTGGGGGAATGTGATGTCAGCCGCGTTGGGTTAAATGTGGGAGAATGTGACGTCAGCCGCGTTGGGTTAAATGTGGGGGAATGTGACGTCAGCCGCGTTGGGTTAAATGTGGGAGAATGTGACGTCAGCCGCGTTGGGTTAAATGTGGGAGAATGTGACGTCAGCCGCGTTGGGTTAAATGTGGGGGAATGTGACGTCAGCCGCGTTGGGTTAAATGTGGGAGAATGTGACGTCAGCCGCGTTGGGTTAAATGTGGGGGAATGTGACGTCAGCCGCGTTGGGTTAAATGTGGGAGAATGTGACGTCAGCCGCGTTGGGTTAAATGTGGGAGAATGTGACGTCAGCCGCGTTGGGTTAAATGTGGGGGAATGTGACGTCAGCCGCGTTGGGTTAAATGTGGGAGAATGTGACGTCAGCCGCGTTAGGTTAAATGTGGGAGAATGTGACGTCAGCCGCGTTGGGTTAAATGTGGGAGAATGTGACGTCAGCCGCGTTGGGTGAAATGTGGGAGAATGTGACGTCAGCCGCGTTGGGTTAAATGTGGGGGAATGTGACGTCAGCCGCGTTGGGTTAAATGTGGGAGAATGTGACGTCAGCCGCGTTGGGTTAAATGTGGGGGAATGTGACGTCAGCCGCGTTGGGTTAAATGTGGGAGAATGTGACGTCAGCCGCGTTGGGTGAAATGTGGGAGAATGTGACGTCAGCCGCGTTGGGTTAAATGTGGGGGAATGTGACGTCAGCCGCGTTGGGTTAAATGTGGGAGAATGTGACGTCAGCCGCGTTGGGTTAAATGTGGGGGAATGTGACGTCAGCCGCGTTGGGTGAAATGTGGGGGAATGTGACGTCAGCCGCGTTGGGTTAAATGTGGGAGAATGTGACGTCAGCCGCGTTGGGTTAAATGTGGGAGAATGTGACGTCAGCCGCGTTGGGTTAAATGTGGGGGAATGTGACGTCAGCCGCGTTGGGTGAAATGTGGGGGAATGTGACGTCAGCCGCGTTGGGTTAAATGTGGGAGAATGTGACGTCAGCCGCGTTGGGTGAAATGTGGGAGAATGTGACGTCAGCCGCGTTGGGTTAAATGTGGGGGAATGTGACGTCAGCCGCGTTGGGTTAAATGTGGGAGAATGTGACGTCAGCCGCGTTGGGTTAAATGTGGGAGAATGTGACGTCAGCCGCGTTGGGTTAAATGTGGGAGAATGTGACGTCAGCCGCGTTGGGTTAAATGTGGGGGAATGTGACGTCAGCCGCGTTGGGTTAAATGTGGGAGAATGTGACGTCAGCCGCGTTAGGTTAAATGTGGGAGAATGTGACGTCAGCCGCGTTGGGTTAAATGTGGGAGAATGTGACGTCAGCCGCGTTGGGTGAAATGTGGGGGAATGTGACGTCAGCCGCGTTGGGTTAAATGTGGGAGAATGTGACGTCAGCCGCGTTGGGTGAAATGTGGGAGAATGTGACGTCAGCCGCGTTGGGTTAAATGTGGGGGAATGTGACGTCAGCCGCGTTGGGTTAAATGTGGGAGAATGTGACGTCAGCCGCGTTGGGTTAAATGTGGGAGAATGTGACGTCAGCCGCGTTGGGTTAAATGTGGGAGAATGTGACGTCAGCCGCGTTGGGTTAAATGTGGGAGAATGTGACGTCAGCCGCGTTGGGTTAAATGTGGGAGAATGTGACGTCAGCCGCGTTGGGTTAAATGGCTGCAGGACGATGGTACAAAGGAGCATTTAGGAGAAGCAGAGTCTCTCGGTGTAAAACCACAGCTATGTGCTGAGCTTTACTGGCTGAAACTGTGTCACAATACAGATGAAGGCAGGACTGTTCACTCTGATTCATCAGCCAGACATGAAAATTAGCAGCACTTTATTTAAAGAATGAAATTTTAGCCGTTTAGTCTTCATGTTGGAGCCTGACAGCAAACTGGCTTTAATTCATTTCTCCACGTAGCAGGCGGGTTGGTGGCTGAAATGCTGCGCGAAGCCTGAAGAATCCTCTCAGACGGCAGTAACTCTGACCATGATGAGAGACTGAAACAGACACTGACTGGTTCTCATGTGTATCTAACTTTTTCTGACAACAAAGAGTTAATGAGTGAAGTCCATAACATAGCTTGCTTCTGCAACGCCTGATCCAGATAAAGTCAGGTGTGTTGCAGCAGGGACACATTCAGCCTACATGACATGAGCCGTCGGGGAGCGCAGACAATGACCCCGACCCAAAGCTTTGGTCCATCTCCTCCTTTCTGGCTCAGATTTTTACATTTCATCAGAACAAGCTCTGTGGTTCATTACAAAGCGTGTGTCTACCTGCGCTGTGCTTCATCCAAAGCCGGAGGGAGAGTCCATCCAATATATACACACCTTGTCAGGCCCACCTACCCATACAGAAGCTCAGGAGGGACATTTCACCATTTATAAATACACACAGTATATTTATTTATAACCTTTCAGGACCCTGTAGGTCATCGCACAGAAAAACAAGATGAAAAAAAAAGCATGAACATTTAAAAAAAATCGAATAAAACATGTTAAAACTAGTGAATTTGGCTGTAAAGTACCATAGCGGGGTCACTCCGGTCCCAGAACTAAAGGTCCAGTCTGAAAGGTGGGTTAAGGTGGGATGTGAAGCAGGTGAGAGAAGCACATGAGAACTTCTCAGAGCCAAACGAGACTTTGAGTCACAGAATCTCTTTCTTCTTGTAGACTGAAGCTGAGCTACAGGTTTGCTTCAGGAGACGCCTTTTCACCAGATAAAACGTTGATCTGTGTTTAATCAGATGCTTCGGGTTGACTTTAGTAGGACAGAGAGCCGGGCGAACATGCTGCTCTGCTGCAGAGGATAGACAGCTGTAAAGACGTAGCTGGCGGCTTCGGATGATTGAACGCCTGCAGGGAAACTCTGCTGACATCACTGATGCGATCTGTCGGTGTTGGTTTGGAGTCGCGGAAAGTCCTGGTCAGGGGGCTTTTCAGTGACCTCAAACAGGCTGCTGTGTCTTTCAGTGCCCCACCGCCTGTCCGTCAGGCCTGAGTGGACATGCTGGACTCCCCGGCATGAAGGTAAGTTCACCTTCAGTTCCACCTGAAGACTTTTTGCTTTCCCATTTTTCTGCTGCTGATGTTTTAGATTGACCGTTTTCCTGCAGGGCCACAAAGGGGCGAAAGGGGAATCAGGTGAGCCTGGACGACAAGGACACAAGGTGCGTGATGATGCTGAAGACCAAACCTTCAACATGTGCAAACCGAAACAAAAAACTGATGCCTACACGTGAAAGGTCAATCTGCCATTTGTCCAACAGGGAGAGGAGGGCGAACAGGGACCACCTGGAGAAGTTGGAGCTCAGGGGCTTCCAGTAAAATATTTCACCCTTGTCTCTAAACATAACACCTGGAGAAATATCTGGAAGCAAACTTATGAACTCTTCTCTCTCTGCTGAGTCATTTTAGGGCCCCGGTGGACTAAGAGGCCTTCCGGGAATAATGGGCTCAAAAGGTGACCGGGTGGGTTTCATGCAACAGGAAAACGTTTGGTTTCAACCCGAAAATAAAAAACGTGGGCGGGTCCATTATTAGCATCGTTTTTCAGATGACAGGACTTCTGTCGTTCCTCCTCCAGCTGCTTCAGAGAGAGAAGGAAGGACAACGATGATGGTGTTCTGCTTTGTATTGATTCAGCCCACATGATTCTGACTCCCTAAACCTAACCGAGTTCAGCACCTAAACATAAACATGATGCACCATAAAGATGAAAAACGTGTTTATTCTCAGTAGAAACCAGATTTCCTGGAAGGATTTTCTGATTTAAGCTAAAAGAAAAAAACTGTTCTGAGAGACAAAAGAAGAAATGTGAGAAAAAACGAGTGAATTTGTCTTGTTTTCAGGGACCCCGTGGAAAACCCGGGGATGTGGGTCCTCAGGGAATCCAGGGAGCACCAGTAAGTGAACCTCTCATCATTTTCAGTCCTTTTTGTTGTTTCAGACAGAATACTGATGAACGGTGATGTTTTCAGGGGGATCCGGGTCAGAGAGGAGTCGTAGGTGAGATCGGACCGAAGGGAGTCCAGGTAAGGTCTGCAGTCACAGTAAACATGAGCAGAAGACACGATGTAGTAAAAACTTCACATGTACCTTTAGTTGGTTTGTTTCGGACTTTTCCTCCGTGTTTCCCTGTCAACACTCCCACTGTGTGTAAACTTTCAGAATTCCTCTCTCAGAGTTCAGCAGAATTTCTTGTTTGTGTTTGTCAGGGTGACCAAGGACCCGTGGGAATCAGGGGAGTGCCGGGACCAAAAGGAGAGCCTGTGAGCTCCATGTTACCTTATTAAAGCTGGAATTAGTTACTGACTAAACACGACTTTCTGCCTATTGATTGCTGATAAGTTCCTGATCCAGCCCTGCATCACTTGCAGACCCTATCTTCAGGCTTTTTTCTTCTCTTTCTCTGTCGGTCCATCTTCCTGCCTTTGCATAAAGGTTTATTTTGTAGTGTTTCCTTTAGGTCACAAATTTTACAATTTGGGCCAAATGTTGTTAAAGTTAAAAAATTAAAATGTGAAAGAATATATATTTTTTCTCCAACATATCCCTCTCTCATTAGTTTTAACCTGTTTTTAAACCTCTAAAGCAGCTTTTCATTCCTCCCCTTCTGACAGGGTCTGCCTGGTCCAGATGGTCGTGAGGGAATACCTGGACTCCCCGGCTCCAAGGTAACCGTGCTACAAATATAGCATTAATGTTTCCAACCTGCATTTTGAAGCAGGAAAAGTGTCCTTAATCCTGCATGTAGGGTGCTCTCAGATTACCAACACCTGTATTTAACCCAGTGGTTCCCAAACTGGGGGGCAGGCCCCCAGGTGGGGCCCTGAGTTATCACAGGGGGGGCGCTGCAAGGCTAAATAAAACTTGGGAGTTTTTACTCTGGATGAATTTGTAAAAGTATTCATAGAAAATGATGATAAATATACAAGAGAGACTTCAAATAATAAAAAAGAGAACAAACTATGATGGAGCAGATCTGTCCCTGCTTGGCCAGTAATAATAATAATCAATGGTGGGTAATAATAACAATGCAGTCTTTTGCATGTACAAATATATTATCATCTAATATAATGAAGTATGAAGCCAAACAAGTTACAGCACCACTTGGGGATTTTTCATCCTGAACACAAAGAAAAGTCTGCAGGTTACTTGAGAAATAAACTATCCAACCATCATACATAGCAAAGTTGTTTTACTGAAGCAGCATCGTCTCATAGAAAACTCCTCTCACCTGAAGTCGTTTGCAGAGATTCCTGGTTTAAAATTATTTATATTTACGCAAAAGAATGGATAATAAGACTGACACGGTTTTAATTATAGTGACCTACAATACAGCCACTAAAACTAAAGAAGCATTTCTTTGTATGTTTATGTAGTCCATGAGATGGGAGGGGGGGGCTTGCCATTACTGTCGTAGATGAAAAGGGGGCCATGCAGAAAAAGTTTGGGAACCACTGATTTAACCCGTCCATCCGCTACATCCTGGACCTCTTCTGATCTGGTCTGACCCGCACCCCGTCTGGAACTAAACTTTTTTTTCAATTCAACTTTATTTGTAAGGCGCCACTTCACAAAAATGTTGTCACAGGGCACTTTACAGACACAAATCAACATCCACATCATTTTGAGCCAATTCATACATATCCTATAATAGAAACCAACTGATTGCATCGAGTCATGACTTGGATCCAATCCTCCATCCTGAGCTGCACGCGGCGACAGTGGGAAGGAAAAAACTCCCCTTTAACAGGAAGAAAACCTCCAGCAGAACCCGGCTCAGGGAGGGCAGCCATCTGCCTCGACTGGTTGGGGTGGAGAGGACAGGAAAGACAGATCAACATGTACAACTGCACTTATTCAGGAAGACCTGCGGAATAAAGGAGAAATAAGTTAGAGATGGCAATATTGTCATATATTTATATATTAATATATTAGAGAAATAGAGCGAGGTACTTCTCAGTGCATCAGGTAACATCCCCATTGCTACATAAGTAATGGATGGCTAGACTACCCATAACTATAAGAGCAATGAGCAGAACCTGGACAGTTGGGTCCCGTACATGCAGACTCCAACTCAGGAGATGCTCATATCCTAACTATAAGAATCATG
Source organism: Telmatherina bonti (assembly GCF_933228915.1). NCBI lineage: Eukaryota > Metazoa > Chordata > Actinopteri > Atheriniformes > Telmatherinidae > Telmatherina > Telmatherina bonti. Next base: position 5,445,520 of record NC_136621.1, read on the forward strand.
GAAAAGGAAGGTTTTCAGCTCCATCTTAAAGGTGTGGAGGGAGTCTGCCTCCCGAACCCACGGTGGGAGCTGGTTCCATAAGAGAGGAGCCTGATAGCTAAAGGCCCTTCCTCCCATAGGACTCTTTGAGACTCTGGGAACCACCAGTAAACCTGCAGTCTGAGAGCCAAGTGCTCTATTTGGAATATATGGAACTATAAGATCTTTTATGTACAATGGAGCTTGGTCATGGAGAGCTTTATATGTGAGGAGAAGAATTTTAAACTTTATCCTGGATTTAACAGGGAGCCAGTGTAGAGAGGCTAAAACTGGTGAAATATGATCTCTCCTGCTGGTCCTCATCAGAACCCTCGCTGCAGCATTTTGGATCAGCCTTAATCTGTTTGGTGATCAAACAGATTCAGCTGCATGCCTGGAGGGAGCAACAGCCATCTGAAGAAAGAACACACCATTGGACCACCTTCATGAGGGATTCCCACATGAACCTGGACCTGAATCTAGACCTGGACCAAGGCCTGAACATAGACCTGAACCAGAGCAGCTGCACCCAGACCAGATCATAGACGGCCCCCTCAGGCTTGTACAGTAGACACTAGACATGATGTCTGCATGACTCCATCTGCCTGTCTTCTTACCCTGATGCTCCATCACTCTGGAACAGGGTCGGTCTGGACCCATCAGACCACATGAGGAGTCTGGAACAGGGTCGGTCTGGACCCATCAGACCACGTGAGGAGTCTGGAGCAGGGTCGGTCTGGACCCGTCAGACCACGTGAGGAGTCTGGAACAGGGTCGGTCTGGACCCGTCAGACCACGTGAGGAGTCTGGAACAGGGTCGGTCTGGACCCGTCAGACCACGTGAGGAGTCCGGAACAGGGTCGGCCTGGACCCGTCAGACCACGTGAGGAGTCCGGAACAGGGTCGGCCTGGACCCGTCAGACCACGTGAGGAGTCTGGAACAGGGTCAGTCTGGACCCGTCAGACCACATGAGGAGTCTGGAACAGGGTCGGTCTGGACCCGTCAGACCACGTGAGGAGTCTGGAACAGGGTCAGTCTGGACCCGTCAGACCACATGAGGAGTCTGGAACAGGGTCAGTCTGGACCCGTCAGACCACGTGAGGAGTCTGGAACAGGGTCAGTCTGGACCCGTCAGACCACATGAGGAGTCTGGAACAGGGTCGGTCTGGACCCGTCAGACCACATGAGGAGTCTGGAACAGGGTCGGTCTGGACCCGTCAGACCACATGAGGAGTCTGGAACAGGGTTCGGTCTGGACCCGTCAGACCACATGAGGAGTCTGGAACAGGGTCGGTCTGGACCCGTCAGACCACATGAGGAGTCTGGAACAGGGTCGGTCTGGACCCGTCAGACCACATGAGGAGTCTGGAACAGGGTCGGTCTGGACCCGTCAGACCACATGAGGAGTCTGGAACAGGGTCGGCCTGGACCCGTCAGACCACATGAGGAGTCTGGAACAGGGTCGGCCTGGACCCGTCAGACCACATGAGGAGTCTGGAACAGGGTCGGTCTGGACCCGTCAGACCACATGAGGAGTCTGGAACAGGGTTCGGTCTGGACCCGTCAGACCACATGAGGAGTCTGGAACAGGGTTCGGTCTGGACCCGTCAGACCACATGAGGAGTCTGGAACAGTGTCGGTCTGGACCCGTCAGACCACATGAGGAGTCTGGAACAGGGTCGGTCTGGACCCGTCAGACCACATGAGGAGTCTGGAACAGGGTTCGGTCTGGACCCGTCAGACCACATGAGGAGTCTGGAACAGGGTTCGGTCTGGACCCGTCAGACCACATGAGGAGTCTGGAACAGTGTCGGTCTGGACCCATCAGACCACATGATGAGTCTGGAACAGGGTCGGTCTGGACCCGTCAGACCACATGAGGAGTCTGGAACAGTGTCGGTCTGGACCCATCAGACCACATGAGGAGTCTGGAACAGGGTCGGTCTGGACCCGTCAGACCACATGAGGAGTCTGGAACAGTGTCGGTCTGGACCCGTCAGACCACATGACCTTCTTCCAGCTCCAGATCCGGTCTTCCTGCTGGTTCTCCGGTTCTCCTCGCTGATCAGTGGTTTTCTTCTGGCTCCACAGCTGTTCAGTCCCTTGACTTCCTCCACATTGTTCATGTGGAAATGTTCTTACTTTCATGATGAAACCTGCTCCTGAGTTCTACTGCTGTTTTCCTTCCATCTGGTTCCAGCAGACGTTCCAGTGATCACCATCATTCAGGATGCTTTTCTCACCACCTTGCTTCCCCACCATCCTTCCAGGTTCCAGGATGTGTTGGACACTTCTGAACCCAGTTTTAGTAGTTTCTGCATCTCCTCAGATGTTTTCTCTGCTTCATGCAGATGATCTGAAACTTCTGACACAGATGAACATCGTTTCTACGACAACAGGAGGAAACTTCCCACATGGCTGTTTATGAAATGAGAAGCTACATCAGTTGGTTAAATAACTTGTTGCATCATCATCCTCCATGCAGGAATTGTCCAATAGGAGGCTCTTACCTGTCGGCTTAGTTAAGTCCAGGTGGGGACTTTTGTTATGGATGGATATTCTAAGTATTTGTCCCAAACACTAAGTCTGGTGGTAAATCTGGTGGGTTCATGACAGGAAGGCAGTAATTAATTTCACGTCATCTCAGGGGGAATTTTTAGCCAAATGGGTTGAATTCTGGGAAAACTCCATGAGGAGGTCGCCCAGGAGAACGTTACGTCGTTCCAACAGTGTTCAGCCTCTTTTCAGTTTTATTGGAGCAAGTTTATTTGAACTGATTTTCATACATGACCATAACTATAACCCTTTGGATTAAACCCAGACTGGTTCTCTTTCTGTCATTCTCATGTTCTTAAAAAATGGCTATTTTTAGGGCCTTCCAGGAAAAAGTGGGGCTCCAGGTGATGCTGGTCCTCAAGGACTTCCTGTAAGTGACCTCTGACCCCTCAATTCATCATCAACAGTTTGACATGCGGCTCAGTTTGATCTTTGGGACATTTTTCATTGTGTAGGGTTTGCCCGGATCATATGGCCAGAAAGGACACATGGGGGTGAAGGTATGATCACATCTTGTCCAACAGGATCACCCAGTCTCATGTCATGGCGAGAGATGCATCCAGATGATGGTTCATTTTTCTGGCTATGTTTCCAGGGTGGCACAGGAGATCCAGGAGTTGTAGGGCTAATGGGGTCTCCAGGGAAACAAGTAAGGGAAACAAACACACCCGTCGTATCACACCGTTGTTCCTTCTGTTGTTCAGTGTAAAGCATGTTGAACACGCTGATCACCCCATCGGTTGTCCTCCCCGCTTTCAGGGCGAGCGTGGCGATCAGGGAGTGGTGGGACCCGTCGGACCCAGAGGAGGACCTGTGAGTCTGAAATCCAGATGGCTGTTTTTACTTAAAAATGAGAAGAAAAACTGCCACCAGAACCAAAACCAGAACCAGAACCAGGAAGATGCTGAGTCAGCATCATGAGACGCTTTTAACATAAACTTCCTGTTTTAGGGTGAACGTGGAGAGAGAGGACCTGATGGACCTCCAGGACCGCCAGGAGCCAGGGTAAGACCTCAGAACCATTTCCTGAATTAGTAGCTGGATGTCTGATGAAAACAGGCATGCTGGAGGGATGGCTCTGTAGAAGAGCGGCTGTCCACAAGTCACAAGGTCAGAGGATCGATCCTGGCGGCTCCAGACTCGGTGTAAACGGGAACTGGTGTGTCTGTCTGAGGTGAAGGGAAGGTGCTTTGAGTTGAGACTCTGTAGGCAGTTTGACAGAAAAACTCTGTTAAAAATCTGAATGTATTTATATTTACTGAGATAAAAGTATCAGAAGGAGAAGCTGCACAACATGAAGCTGGTTGCAGGTCTAATGAAGCCCCAGTTCCACACGAAACGCCTCGTTAAAATGGCTTTTTGCTGCATTTTTTCAGGATAAAAATACTGAAGTTTGTTTGAAATGAAATTCAAATAACTAAAGAAAAAAAAAAAAAAGAAAAACAGTAAAAAAAAAAAAAGTAATTGAGGAAACATAAAAATAATGGCTCCTCATTATAAGGTAGGAGATGTCGGACGTCACCGTTGTTCCGTCTAATGGCCGAGGAGACAAAGGATGACCTGAACCTCCCCATCCTGCAGCTGCTTCTCTGTCTCGTCAGGCTGTTATGGAGGGGGTGGTCATCTTCGTCCAAAATGTCCTGCAGTTTTTTCCTTCTTGTGGAATGTAGTCCAGGACTGAGCGGGACCAGCCCCCCAGGGAAAATCCACCGCAGGCCTGCGACACCTTGATACCAAGGCTGGGCACCCCAAGGACCAGAACCTGTCCGCAGCTCCCCCTCCACTGGGGGAGATCCCTCCACTGGATCTCCCCCAGTGGACCATACCCCCCCCCCCGAGGAAACTTACGAGGGACTGAACGAGGAAATTTACACGACCAATGAGGAGTCAGCATTGTCACGTTGTCTCCTGCTGTAAGTCATGTGGACATGAAGTGGACTGGAAAGGTTGAAATCCAACCAACATATCAACCTCAGCTGTCTTACTGGAGTAAGCAGAAGCTGAAGTGGTGAAACGCCAAAGTGGATTTGGGTCAGGAAGCGTAAAAACCGGACCCATAATCCAGTGTTTTTCATGTGAGAGTTTAAAAAGCTGCTGCTGGCAGGCAGAGCTGACCCGACCTGAGAGGAAAACAACAGGATTAAAACAACAACGGTGCTGAGGAAAAGGACAGCATAGTGGTAGCCGGGCACAAAGAAGGAGATGCTTTCCTGCGTCAACTGAGCCGAGGTCCGAGCTGAGCTGGGATCAGAACCATCTGTCCTCCTTTCCACAGCCTATTATTCCACACGGGAGTAATCGACCCATATAAGCCGAGATCTTGATCTTATTTTCACTGCTGGGAAGCAGACGTGTGATCTGTGCTTTTATTAAACTGTCGAAGGTCTTTATGAACTTCTGTCCTGCAGTTCAGTCTCTAATCCGGCAGAGTGGAGGCATGAATGGCCTCTTGTTACGGTGGCTTTTCCGCAGCTCAGGGGGGATTTGGGGCAGGAAAAGAAGCCAAGAAGCCCTGAAAGAAATCTCTGTTCCCCAGGAATGCCCACATACGCCCTGACCCATCTGATGGAGGCTGGGCGGTGGAGGTGGGGGGTAGAGGGGGTCCAGATGATGTGAAGCTGGAAATGTTTTTATTTACTTGTGGAGATATGGTTAGGTTGGGTTGGTTTGGGGGGGGGGGGGGGGCCTTCACACACTCGGTCCTGTGTGCTGATTCTCTGTGTGTTTTAATAGGGAAGCAAAGGGGATCCAGGCCTTCCAGGACTTCCTGGTCCTGCTGGTTATCGAGGCCAGAAGGGAGACCGGGTAAGCCACACAAACTGATCCTGATCCCAGATCTCACTCAGACATGTTCTGTTGTCATGTGGGGGGAACAGCAGGCTGGGGGGTTCGGGGTGTTTGCTGATGCTTCATCACAAATCCTGCAGGAATAAACTTCTGTCTTCCTCAGAGAAGACAAGGTCATTTACCTCATACCTGTCACATATCCATCCATCCATCCATCATCTACCATCCATACTGGTTTCCACGGTGGAATCAGGAATTAGTCACAGCTTCGGACTAAGAGAATAATATTTGGCTCAGAAAAAGTGCACACATGTTGCTGCTCCCAAAACCCTGCAGCTGATAAGTTTAGGAACTAAATTTACTGCGATATTCATACTAGAATCACTCTTACATCATGTCTGCAGGAAGCTTTAATTCTTTTCTGTCTTCAAAATAATCCTTCTCTGTTTTCTTTCAGGGTTCAGTTGGTTTTGATGGTCCAAAGGGAGAGCAGGTATTTTATTACAGCTGAAAGATTTGATCTGTTGACCTGGTTCAGTTTGTAAATATCCGCTCTCTGTCTCTTCTTTAGGGACCTGCAGGTGCTGAAGGAACGCCAGGAGAAAGAGGGGAAGTGGTGAGTGATGCACACCTGTAACGGCTGCTTCTAACTGGTGCCATGACAACAGTAGTTCTTAACCAATCAGTGAGCCCCATTGTATCACATCCTTTAGAGAGAGAGATTTAAACACAAAATCAGATCTTTTAAATGATTCAGGAATAAATCAGAATGTTTCAACAGCATCCTGCAGACTTACACATCTTCTGTTTCAGGGTGATGAAGGAGAACCAGGAGAGAAAGGATCGGTAAGTGCATCTGAACAGAATGTCACCTATGTCAAACAGGAACTTTGGATGCTGTAAGAGGAGCTTTGGTGCATTGAAATGCAGAAAGAATTCATGTATTTGCCTGGATTAAATCTGCTTTTCATGTCCTACAGCTCCATGATCAGTAGTTTGGTTGACATTTATCTGTGAACATATCACCATAACTACTGTTCAGTGGAGGTGGTCTGTGCCATCTGTGCCGTTACATTTCACTGATTTATCCTCGTTTCTGTTTATCTTTCATGTTTTTGTTGATTGCAGTCAGGTCCACCAGGAGAGACAGGAAATAAAGGACCTGAGGGCGGCCGAGGACTGCCGGGCAAAGAGGGCAAACCAGGTCAAACGGGACCACGAGGCATGCAGGGTGACATGGGGGTGCCAGGCCTGCCAGGAGATCAGGGACCAGCGGTGAGATGACCATGTTCAGTGTGAACAGTAGTGATGTTTCGTTCGTGAATGAGCTGATTCTTTATAACGAACAAGAAGAACTGATTCCTGTCTGAGAGCCAAATTGAGAGGAACTTTATTTTGATGTGCACACCATGCAGTCAGTTCCATTGGAGGAAAAACTAGGGTGTCTCTCAGTGAGTCGCCTCACAGCGATGGCTAATCCAGAAGCTGTCTTTTTCACGTCTCTTCTCTGAGAGCTCTTCAGCCAGTAAAAGTCTCTCTGATGTTGATTCTCTTCTTATCTCTTGTGCTGTCTTTCTCTCTTTCATTTAATCTCTTCCTCCTCTTCGTCCTCTTGGGTTTCAGCCATTGTGTGTGTGTGTGTGTGTGTGTGTGAAATTGCCAGTTGATATCCAGTTGCTAGCATGTGAAATGGAGCAACAAAGCAAAACGCTGCTGTGAAGTGACGCTCCATGCTGGGAAAAAGCAACAAAAAGCAGGACAACAATGGCTCCAGGAATGTCCGTGTGGCATCAAAACAATTCTGAATTTTAAAGCAGAAAGTTATGTGGCGATGCTTTCAGTCAGGGGTGGGCTACTTCGGTCCTCGGGGGTGACAGCCCTGCCAGTATTAAGCATTTCCCTGTTGCAAGACATCCTGATATCTGTCAGACTTGTGCAGAGCTTGAATGTTTAAATCTTCTCAAGTTACTCATTGATTTGAGTCAGGTGTGTTGTAGCAGGAAAACTCTGAACTCTTTCAGGAATGCGGCCCTTAAGGATCAAAGTTGCTTTAAGTGAATGATTTAAAACGTTGGTTTTGTCATGAGTCATACTTGCTTTGTCGAGTCATTGCCACATTGTGGATATTTTGTGGAGGAAGGACAGATCCCACCTCGACAGACCTCAGACCAGTATCAGCTGTCTCCCATTTCTCATGTAACCACAGTGATCACAGCAGTGTGTGTGAGTGTGCATGAGATGATGACAGAATACAGGAAGGTTTACTGACACACAGATTTCATCAACATAAATATATCTAAGGCAATAAACTCTCAAGAATCTTTGTCTTTGCAGGGGAAATCACCTACAGATACACACATCAAACAGGTCTGCATGAGAGTAATGCAAGGTAAGTTCCGTCACGTCCATCCTCAGGGATGAGTCACGTATGAGCCGAGATGAGTCTGACTCCGCGTAACCCACCTCATCCCATGTCACAGAGCAGCTGGCCCAGCTAGCAGCCAGCCTGAGCAGGCCTGAATCAGGCATCGCCGGCCTCCCTGGTCCTCCTGGCCCACCTGGACCTCCGGGTCCTGCTGGAGAGAATGGTTTCCCTGGCCACACTGGATTGCGAGGTCTTCCTGGTATGAAGGGTCCTTCTGGATCAATAGGTCGCAAAGGACTCAAAGGTGAGACGTGTGTGCCCCTAAGAGCAGATTAGAGTGGAAGTATGAGAAGCTGAACCAACTGATTCACACAGCAAGCTGGAGAACGTGGCGTTCAACTGGAGCACCAGTTCAATTCAGCTTTATGTACACAGCGTCAGTTTCCAACAAATCATCTCAAGTCGCTCTTTTCTGACACAGTCCAGTTCAGTCCGGTTGACCATAACCCACTTAAAATCCAGTTATAACAAATCAACCTCATGATCCACAGCAGACCAGTTTATATTAACTGTGTTCATTTAAACCAGTTCACAAAAATAATAACCTGGCAAAGGATATAAACGGACAAAAACCTCCATCTGAACCAGAACCGGGAGGGAAAACCAGAACCAGGAAGGAAAACCTGAACCAGAACCAGGAAGGAAAACCTGAACCAAATCCAGGAAGGAAAAACTCATTTAGAACCAGGGATGTTTCTAAACACTAAGTAAGCGTAGAAGGTACTTGTACACTAGTGCAGACTTGACAGGTCTGACATGGAAGGCCAGACCTGGGAGGATGGAAGGATTCAGTCTCTCATTCTGCATTTGGAACGACGTCAAAGTTGCTGCGACAGAAAAATGGATGTTTTCACAAAAACCTGCACACAAGGTACAAGATTTCCAAAAGGATTGAGCAGTGCTCGCATCTGTTGATGTTGCACCTTGAAGCTGAGGAGGAAGCGATGAAATTAAAGAGGTGAAAACTTCTCTCAGTGCCGCGTGGCATTCTGGGATAGTAGGTTGCCTAAAGTCCACACTGGTGATGAAACGGGCAGAGAAGTGCTTATCTGGGCATTTGGACCGTGCTTGTCTGGATGTGTTTGTCAAATCTGAACAGTTCTTGGGACTCAGCTGATTAAGTTGTGCAAGTACACAAGAACAAAAGTCCAGACAAGTTACAGTAACGATAAACGGCTGCTATCTGCCTACCAGGTAAGGATATGGTTGCTGTGGAAACGCACCAGAAGTCAGGGTTTATTAAACCAACCTGTCCAGTACCAACCTGGACCTGCTGGTGGAAACAGGCCTTTGGAGATCATTGTTATAATCAACATTATTAATGACTCAACATGTGCAGGAAAATAGTTTCTTAGTCTTTTACGTGACTCTCTGTAAAACACGTCCTGATGTCCTCCATTCTTTTCTTCACTCCAGACATTCTCACAGAAGACACAACCTCTGCTAGCATTACTCACAGGCGACATGACGCAGCTGCTAGTCAGCTCATGGCGCGAGCGACAGCAGGGACAGCCAATCATGTTGGCAGGAAATGAAAGAGCAGAGCCAATCAGAATGGTTTAAATGGTTACAATGCAGAACTTGAAGCAGCAATGCTCGCTGGGTTCTCAGACTCCAGAGCTCGAGGGCCCCAACCCAGCAGGCTTTGTTGTTTCCCTGGTCCAACACACAAGGAGAACCTGCTGGATTGTGGCCCTCAAGGGGTTTCAGGGCCCCCATGAAGGCAGAAGACCGATCTGTCAACTGTTTATGCAACGCAACATGTTCATGAGTTGCTGGATGTCAATAAGGAAATGTCCGTACTGCCTCTACGATGGGGCCAAACTGCTAAGGGCTTCTTTTAACCTTCTTTTAAGCAGGAAAATTCCTGACTGAGATAGGCAACAAAAAACAAGAAAAACAAAAGCATTTCGACAGAGAGTATGAAAAACCATCGCATTCAGTGGTTTCCATCTCAGGAACTCTCAGATTGGATTTAAGAGAACTGAAAGGGGGTCAGCTCAGTCAGTTTCCATTTTCCTGCAGCAAATTCCATGTAGAAGCTGCATAATGAGAAGTTACATGAGCTAAAATTTAGCAGAGAGTCCGTGCAGCGAGGCAAATGCTGGACAGATTTACAGACGGATCTGATACGCCGCAGTGAACCACATTTAAGGGCCAAGCCTTTAATCTGCTGTTCAATGTGCGTTTCTGGCTACGGATCTGACGTTGTTTTCCTCAGCAGGTGTTGAAAACGTGCATACAACCTGGTCTGACATAGTCTAGGCCCCTCCCACCCAAATAAATATTACTACAGGTACAGGTACAGGTTTTCTCATGGTACTCACAGGTACAGTTTTCCCGCTCATGGCGGGAAAACTGAAACCATCCAGACTGGAGAGTCACAAAGAAGCTGTTTGCAAACCGGATTAAACTGAACATCCGGAGACATCAGAACTACTTCCTGTAGGTTCTAACTAGTCTAGAAATGACCTTCATGTTGGATGCAGTTTATTTTCATCATGTTTGTTGTTGGTGATAATTACTGTATTTCTGCAGGTGACCAGGGTGACAGAGGGGACAGAGGACCCACAGCTAGAGGACCCAAAGGAGAACCAGGGGCCCCTGGTCTACCAGGTACATTTCTGATCTTAGCAGAAATCACAGAGCATGATGAAAAGTGGCTGCAGGTGAGCACTGTTTTCCCTGCCTCTTATTGCTCTGAGGCCTGTTTGTCTGCTTCCAGTCTGAAGCGACTAAATAATAAAGTAAATCTTCACTCCGACAAGCTCTCAAAGATCTCAAGGTCTGGACTCAATGGAGAGCTGAGACGTGTGAGAGTACTACAGATGAGTCAGAATAAAGATGTGTGTTTCTGAGCAAAGTCAGCTGGAATACAACACTAAAACTTACCGCCTCCTAAAAGTAATCACATTACATCCAGAAGAAATCAGCTCAATTCACAGAGGAACCAGAAAAATCATGTCTGATGAGGAACTGTTCCACAGCAGGAGGTAAAAAGTCAAGCTGAGCAGGTTTCCAGGTGTTTAATAAAGGTGTTACCAGGTAAATATTTCAGAATGGTGATGATGATGAGGATGATGATGGATACCTCGATTAATGTTCCGAGTCAGGAGGTTTCAGGTTTAGACCCCACATTCACCTTAGAAACACCAGGAGGGTCCATAAAGACGTGAAGACCAACATAGTTTATGATAAGAAGAGAGAATACTTCACTATGAAACCTCCTCATCTCCATGCAGAGTAGCTGGACCTTTATCTCCATGCAGAGTAGCTGGATCTTTATCTCCATGGAGTAGCTGGACCTTAATCTCCATGGGAACTAGCTGGACCTTCATCTCTATGGAAACCAGCAGAGCCTTCATCTCCATGGAAACGAGCAGGACCTTCATCTCCATGGAAACCAGCAGGACCTTTATCTCCATGGAAACTAGCAGGACCTTAATCTCCACGGGAACTAGCTGGACCTTCATCTCTATGGAAACCAGCAGAGCCTTCATCTCCATGGAAACCAGCAGGACCTTCATCTCCATAGAAACTAGCAGGACCTCCATGTATCCTGCATGGATCTCATGCTGCATCCTGTTCTGGATGGGTCTGGAGAGAAGGGGTTCATGGAAGAGTGAACAACGTCCACTGGGACGGACTGGATGACTGACTTGTGGTCTTGTTCCTGCAGGTGATCCAGGTCGGTCGGCTTATGGCACTCACGGCCGTGATGGAGAAAGGGGACCTCGCGGTGTTCCAGGTATCAACGGGATCCCAGGGCCCCCAGGTCCACCCGGTCTGAATGGTTACTGCGAGCCATCACAGTGTGTCCTGCCCATGGTGGCATCGCCGGTCTCTGCGAAGGACTCTGGCATGAAGGGCCCCAACGAGATGTGAGAGGGGGCCAAAACCAAACTGGAGGAAGACTCAGACTGGAGGAAAATCCAGAGATTTATCCATTTGGGTTTTATCACTTGGTTTGTATTATTTTTGTCTTTGTGAAGCTATGTTTATGGTTAGAAGCTGACGTGGACTCGGCTTTAAATAAAAAGCTTCAGTTTAACGTTCCTGAAGTGGAGGATTCCACATGCATTCGTACTTCTGAGATGAACTATCCACGTAAAAACCTGCCCACTTTTCTGTCCAATCAGGCTCTTTGGTTTTCTTTCTGTTTCGGTTAACATGTCAGTAAGCAGCTTATACACTGCTTTTGTTTGTTGAATCCACTAACCTCCCCACCAGTGACTCTTCACCTTACTGAGATGTGTTTGATCATTTCTGGACTGGGAGGTTGCAATGTGTCAAATCAGTTTTATGTGACTTCTTATTTATTATATTGAGGTTTGGCGCGACATCAAGTTGTACAGAGGAAATAAACACATTTTGATAACCTGCATCAGTCTGCTAATTAAGTCTGATGTGTGTCAGCTGCGTTGCAGCAGGGAAACTTGTAACGTTTGCAAGACTGCGAGCCTATGGAACCTGAGTCTGAATCAGAGGCTGCAGGAAAATCTGCTTCACCAGAGAGATGACATGAAACTGCAGAATATTTCCTCGCTGTAAAACTTCAGTAAAATATTACTAGATTAGTTTCTAAGGTGCGAAGACTTTGAGTTCATTGTAGAATCACCACCCTGTTTATCAGCTCCACCTTCTAGTAGCGGCTCAGACCACTTTTTCTTCAGAACTGCCTTCATTCCTGGTGTCAAAGATTCAAGACGGTGGACAAATTTTACTCACCATGAGAATCTCCCGTTCCACTTCATCACCATGAGAATCTCCTGTTCCACCTCATCACCATGAGAATCTCCTGTTCCACCTCATCACCATGAGAATCTCCTGTTCCACCTCATCACCATGAGAATCTCCTGTTCCACCTCATCATGATGAGAATCTCCCGTTCCACCTCATCACCATGAGAATCTCCCGTTCCACCTCATCACCATGAGAATCTCCCGTTCCACCTCATCACCATGAGAATCTCCCGTTCCACTTCATCACCATGAGAATCTCCCGTTCCACCTCATCACCATGAGAATCTCCCGTTCCACCACATCACCATGAGAATCTCCCGTTCCACCACATCACCATGAGAATCTCCCGTTCCACCTCATCACCATGAGAATCTCCCGTTCCACCTCATCACCATGAGAATCTCCCGTTCCACCTCATCACCATGAGAATCTCCCGTTCCACCTCATCACCATGAGAATCTCCCGTTCCACCACATCACCATGAGAATCTCCCGTTCCACCTCATCACGATGAGAATCTCCCGTTCCACCTCATCACCATGAGAATCTCCCGTTCCACCTCATCACCATGAGAATCTCCCGTTCCACCACATCACCATGAGAATCTCCCGTTCCACCACATCACCATGAGAATCTCCCGTTCCACCTCATCACCATGAGAATCTCCCGTTCCACCTCATCATGATGAGAATCTCCCGTTCCACCTCATCACGATGAGAATCTCCCGTTCCACCTCATCACGATGAGAATCTCCCGTTCCACTTCATCACCATGAGAATCTCCCGTTCCACCTCATCACGATGAGAATCTCCCGTTCCACCTCATCACCATGAGAATCTCCCGTTCCACCTCATCACCATGAGAATCTCCCGTTCCACCTCATCACGATGAGAATCTCCCGTTCCACCTCATCACCATGAGAATCTCCCGTTCCACCTCATCACCATGAGAATCTCCCGTTCCACCTCATCACCATGAGAATCTCCCGTTCCACCTCATCACCATGAGAATCTCCCGTTCCACCTCATCACCATGAGAATCTCCCGTTCCACCTCATCACGATGAGAATCTCCCGTTCCACCTCATCACGATGAGAATCTCCCGTTCCACCTCATCACCATGAGAATCTCCCGTTCCACTTCATCACCATGAGAATCTCCCGTTCCACCACATCACCATGAGAATCTCCCGTTCCACCTCATCACCATGAGAATCTCCCGTTCCACCTCATCACCATGAGAATCTCCCGTTCCACTTCATCACCATGAGAATCTCCCGTTCCACCTCATCACCATGAGAATCTCCCGTTCCACCTCATCACCATGAGAATCTCCCGTTCCACCACATCACCATGAGAATCTCCCGTTCCACCACATCACCATGAGAATCTCCCGTTCCACCACATCACCATGAGAATCTCCCGTTCCACCTCATCACCATGAGAATCTCCCGTTCCACCTCATCACCATGAGAATCTCCCGTTCCACCTCATCACCATGAGAATCTCCCGTTCCACCTCATCACCATGAGAATCTCCCGTTCCACCACATCACCATGAGAATCTCCCGTTCCACCTCATCACGATGAGAATCTCCCGTTCCACCTCATCACCATGAGAATCTCCCGTTCCACCTCATCACCATGAGAATCTCCCGTTCCACCACATCACCATGAGAATCTCCCGTTCCACCTCATCACCATGAGAATCTCCCGTTCCACCTCATCACCATGAGAATCTCCCGTTCCACCTCATCACCATGAGAATCTCCCGTTCCACCTCATCACCATGAGAATCTCCCGTTCCACCTCATCACGATGAGAATCTCCCGTTCCACCACATCACCATGAGAATCTCCCGTTCCACCTCATCACGATGAGAATCTCCCGTTCCACCTCATCACCATGAGAATCTCCCGTTCCACCTCATCACCATGAGAATCTCCCGTTCCACCACATCACCATGAGAATCTCCCGTTCCACCTCATCACCATGAGAATCTCCCGTTCCACCTCATCACCATGAGAATCTCCCGTTCCACCTCATCACCATGAGAATCTCCCGTTCCACCACATCACCATGAGAATCTCCCGTTCCACCTCATCACCATGAGAATCTCCCGTTCCACCTCATCACCATGAGAATCTCCCGTTCCACCTCATCACCATGAGAATCTCCCGTTCCACCACATCACCATGAGAATCTCCCGTTCCACCACATCACCATGAGAATCTCCCGTTCCACCTCATCACCATGAGAATCTCCCGTTCCACTTCATCACCATGAGAATCTCCCGTTCCACCTCATCACCATGAGAATCTCCCGTTCCACCACATCACCATGAGAATCTCCCGTTCCACCACATCACCATGAGAATCTCCCGTTCCACCTCATCACCATGAGAATCTCCCGTTCCACCTCATCACCATGAGAATCTCCCGTTCCACCTCATCACCATGAGAATCTCCCGTTCCACCACATCACCATGAGAATCTCCCGTTCCACCACATCACCATGAGAATCTCCCGTTCCACCTCATCACCATGAGAATCTCCCGTTCCACTTCATCACCATGAGAATCTCCCGTTCCACCTCATCACCATGAGAATCTCCCGTTCCACCACATCACCATGAGAATCTCCCGTTCCACCACATCACCATGAGAATCTCCCGTTCCACCTCATCACCATGAGAATCTCCCGTTCCACCTCATCACCACGAGAATCTCCCGTTCCACCTCATCACCACGAGAATCTCCCGTTCCACTTCATCACCACGAGAATCTCCCGTTCCACCACATCACCATGAGAATCTCCCGTTCCACCTCATCACCATGAGAATCTCCCGTTCCACCTCATCACCATGAGAATCTCCCGTTCCACCTCATCACCATGAGAATCTCCCGTTCCACCTCATCACCATGAGAATCTCCCGTTCCACCTCATCACCATGAGAATCTCCCGTTCCACCTCATCACCATGAGAATCTCCCGTTCCACCACATCACCATGAGAATCTCCCGTTCCACCTCATCACCATGAGAATCTCCCGTTCCACCTCATCACCATGAGAATCTCCCGTTCCACCTCATCACCATGAGAATCTCCCGTTCCACCTCATCACCATGAGAATCTCCCGTTCCACCTCA
Organism: Telmatherina bonti; assembly: GCF_933228915.1. Classification (NCBI taxonomy): domain Eukaryota; kingdom Metazoa; phylum Chordata; class Actinopteri; order Atheriniformes; family Telmatherinidae; genus Telmatherina; species Telmatherina bonti. Next base: position 5,461,192 of record NC_136621.1, read on the forward strand.
TCACCATGAGAATCTCACCACATGGTGGTACTAAGGGGACCAAAGTGGGACCAGAAAACCTCCCCCCACCGTTCCAGCAGCAGCAGCGTTGATCCTGACGGCAGGATGGATCCATGTTGTCATGATGTTTCCAGCAGATTCTGATCCTACCATGTGAATGTGGAGCTGAACTGGAGACTCATCAGACCAGCAACGTTTCTCCATCTTCTATTGTCCAGTTCTGGTGAGTCTGTGTGAATTGTAGCCTCAGTTTCCTGTTCTTACTGACAGGAGGGAACCCGCTGTGGTCTTCTGCTGCTGGAGACCATCTGCTTCCAGGCTGGACGTGTTCAGATGATTTTCTGCAGGATGGAACCAGTGCTGACTGGACTTCCTGTTGTCTTTCTGCCATCTCCAACCAGTCTGACCAGTCTCCTCTGACATCAACATCTGGACATTTTCTCTTCTCCAGAGCTTCTCTGGAAACCCCGGAGATGCTCGTGTGTGAAAATGTCAGTCAACACTCAGACCACTTCGCCACTTAACACTAGAATTACCAGCCTTATAAAAATATTTGAGTCGTCATCTCCAGGTGGTTTTCACACCTCATTATCTACCTGTTCTTATGAAAATCCACACCTGAAGAATTTATACAGTTTGCATGCGGCTTGCTGAGCCACCCAGAACCCCACCATCCAGTTTCTAACTTTCAGATCTGAGTGTTTCCTTCAGCCAAAGATCCGGCAACACTGAGATGAAAATGAAATCAAATAGAAAAGCTGATATTAGTTTAGACTGATCTTCCAGCTTGATCACATTTCAATATATAAACACGATTATGTGATAATCTCCATAAATGTAGCCTCCACACAGAAACTGTATCAAGGAGATAAGAGTCTTTGTAGTTACAGTGTAGAAGAAACTCATCATTCTTCCTCTTTATTCTGATGGTGTACTCCGCAATCACTCATAAAAAATAATTGTGTTTTACTCAGGTATTTTTCAATTCATCAAGAACAGAAATATCTAAAGACCCGCCTGTTTTCAGCCGAATTTCATTTTAAATGTTTCTTTTAGCTGGAATTTATCTGGATCTTCAGTCTTTATTTCCTTTTCATTTATTTGTTTCAATTGTTACTTATTTCATGTTTTAATGTTTGATTTCTTTTTGAATCACACGGCTGCTGAATCACACTAATCCTAAACTTGCCTTAAAAATCAAATATGAAACATGGCACATGAGCTTCCTAGACTGGATCCTCTCATCGTTTTGGCATTATAACTAAACGCAGGTAGATATTTACTTTATTTATCCAAGGGGGAATTCAGGTGTGCAGCAGCTACATAAACACAAACAAAAAGGCATATTAGAATAAAAACATCATGAAAACACAAAGGCAAGAACCAGCATGGAAGTGCAGTGAAACAGAGGCAAGATGCCATCGTCTCTACAGATCTTACGCTGCTAATCCGGGTGGAAGAGTGCCTTGCAGATTAAAAGATTCCCCCAGTTGGAACTTCAGCAAGTGGTCTCCACCGTGTCTACGTGACCGAACGCGTGGAGTCGCTGCCAGGTGATTGGCTGATCAGAGCAGCTGAAAGTAGATCGAGTTTCTTGATCCTCACCGATAATCAGCCTCAGGTTTTCTAGAAGTTTTCCTGTCATGGTGTCCAAACATTTTAGGGTGAATAAAAAACTTTAAACAGTGATAAAGAATAAAAAAATAATCAGAAGAATGACCCAGATTCCAGTTTTTGTCTTTCAGTGTATCATTTAATGTACTCTCACAAGTTGGTGAACAGCTACAACTTCGTCGCTCACTAAATCACACATCCATTGATAGTATAAATAGCCAACCTAATAATAACACATTTTCATATACATAAAATCATCAAGTATCCAAGTCTTAAGTTACAGACATAAAATAAAAAGGCATACAAAATATCGCAGACGTTGGAAGTCCAGTTTGAAGCAAAAATCAAATCAAACTTGGAACAAAAACAGACTGAAGATCACATTTCGGACATGGCAGTTAATTAGTAAACACAAGAATGCTTGAAAGGAAGAAGATGAAGCGTTCCTAAACTTTCCATTGACAAATATCGCAACGATTAAGCAATTTATAGTAAAAATAGTTACTGAAAGGGCATAAGTGTGTAAGACTTCCTGCACGAGACGAAGGCAACCGTTTTTTTGTTCCGGGTAGAAAAATGAAAGACGGTTTGTGGATGCCAGCAGGAGTGGCGCTCCTGCCTCCGTTGCCTTTGCTCCACTTCCACCGTAAGGCATTTATGGATGAGCCATCTGATTCGGAGGAAGGCAAACCTCTTTCTACTCGTTAGACGGGTACGAACAACCGCTGGAATATGTTCTTTTTCCTAAACACTTGGATGTAAAAGCAACGGCCAATCAGGATCTTTGGGATGCAGACAACAGTTATCTTACAATGATACACGACTCAGCCCGGCCCGTCCTCCCAGCTTCTCCTCCGCTCTGCGGGCGCCTGAACAGTAAACATGGTTCACACAACTTCCTTTCTTTTAGACGTTTGATTTGAGCCTGGGGAGGGAAAGGACAGGCGGGTAACAGCATGGTTTCCAAAGCAAAACCTTCCAACACAATGAAGAAAACAAAGAAAAGGAGCCTGGCAGGCGACAAGCCAGCAGACTGAACCCAGCTCTACTGCAGGGGGGGGTTGGGGGGGCTGGCATGGCTCAGGGTTTGGCTCTACTGGATGCAGCAGTTATTGCGATGGCCGTTGGAATCTTTGAAGCGCAGGCGCATCTTTGGACGATATTTCTCCAGGTAGAACAGCTGCTTGCTGTTGAACGCTCCCCGACGCTTCCTGGAAGCAACCAAAGATCAGCATCTCAGCGGGGGTTGGGTCGGGACAACATGGGGGAGGGGGCAACTTGAACTTACTGTCGAATGAACTGGACAGCATCTTCATATTTCATCCCACACTCGATCAAAGCCAGCGCCACCAGAACAGGAGCTCTGCGGGACGGGAAGCAGAAAGAACTCATCGACTGGTTTCAGGCGGAGAAGCGGCGCCGGCCACTCCGGTCCTGATCCACTAGTCCAAATATCCAAGTCAACACCAGTTTAAATATCAGATACCAACATGCTGAAACAAAACATGTCATCAGTTTTCATTTGAGATTAAAATGATGTTTAAGGACCATGGCAGGTGTCACATGACCACAGCAGCCAATCACATGATGATGTTCTTTAACGCTGGTTAACCGGAGGTTATTTCCACCTTCTCTCTTTTTACTGTCAATAAAAAGCACTGAAGTATTTCTGTCGATGAGTTTTACTGTCTTTGTGACAAAGAAGCAGACAGTTGTCGTGTTTTGTCCTTCAACCTTCTGGACCGGATGTCCGATGCAAGCAGACGTTGCAGCGCGTGCGTCGCCATCGCGGCGCGTGCGTCGCCATCGCGGCGCGTGCGTCGCCATCGCGGCGCGTGCGTTCCTGTCATTTGGTCGTTTGGCTGCTGAGGAAGAGGAGCCAAAGTGACGTAAATCCTTCACACGGAGACGTAGGACATTCTGGAAGCGTCCAACCTGTGACGTTTCCTGTTTTTTAGTGCCGCGTTTCCTGGTCCTGGGGGGCGTCCTGGAGGTTTCCCTGCTGCAACGCAGCTGACTCAAACAAGGGATCAATGAAAGGCTGGTGCAGAACTTAACCAGAGATCCATTTCATTTGACTCAGGCATGTTGGAGCAGGGAAACACAGAAACCTTGCATCTGATCTCGACCATGCAGGACCAGGCCTGAGAAACAGTACTTTATGTGGCGTCTCAGCGAGTCCCGACACATTCGCTGCGTTTCGCCGTAAAAAGTTCTTTTAACTGTTTATTTTTTCTAAATTTCTAAGCTATTTGGTTAAAAAAAAAAAAAAGGTTATTAAAATGGTTTGTTAGACAAGTTTATGGTTTTTACACACAAAAACAATCTTTTTCCATCTCGGGTTTCGTGTGATTTTAGTGTTTACAGTTTATCGAGCTGAAAAACTGGAAAATCACGTTGAGGTTGTTCTGAATGAAACCACACGGCGTGTCTGTAGCGGTCAGACATAAATGCTGGGATTTCCAGCCTACTCAGCGGACCTGAACATCACCGAGCTTCAGCAGCCGTTGCCTTCAGCAGCCACATGGATCGCCACGACGACGGTGTGTGAAGCGCAAAGTGAATCGTAGTCAGCTGAAATCATTGTTTACGCCGCAGGACTCAAAATGTAGCCCAGAAACTACGATCTAAACCAGCCGCTTGGTCTTCATCCCAGAGTGTGAAGCAGCCAGAAGCATCTGGAGACATGAAGTTTTGTAAAAAACTAACAGTAGTGCATCGTAAATGTGAAAACGCTGCCTCCCCGCCCCACAGAGACGACCTGCGCTGGCGTATTTTCCATCCCGGTCTTTCTACACGTTTACAGTTTGTAATCATGAATGTTAAACTCTCAACTGCAACATCAACTCATCGGCAGCTCCGTTTCTGTGCATCGTCGCGCCGCCAGAGCGCAGCTGGACGTCTGAACGCTTGGGCGGCGCCGCTCACCTCCCCAGTCCTGCCACGCAGTGCACAGCGATGCAGCAGCCTGGCTCCTCCCTGAACTTCAGCTTCAGCAGGTTCAGCCAATCATCCACAATCTGGTTGGAGGGAGGAGCTCCGTCATCAAACGGCCAATCCTGCAGAGGCAAGGGGGGGGGGGGGGGGGTCAGCGGCCCAGTTTCATGGAAACCAAAACAAAAGAAGTGCGAGAACTGGAGCGGCTGCAGGGAAAGAAAAATGTTATTGTAGGGGGAGGAACACCTGGAGAGTCCCCCAACCCCCCCCCCCCCCCCCCCCCCCCCCGCCAGCTGAAGCCTCGTTTGGGTTTTATGCACACCCACATGATCTTCAGCTGCAGCTTGGTTCTGACACGAGGTCCGAGAAAACCCGGAGAAGTGGAAACACAACGTGTGAAACTCCAGATGTTTGCAGCTGACCTGCATCGTCCCTCCGTCTGATCCCACATCCGGACGACGGAGAAGGGAACCAAAAGAGATGCGAAGACGAACGCTTCAGGGTAAAAATCAGCAGTTTGAGGACAAGAAAACTCACCAGAACCTGGATCCCCTCCTTCACCACCAGGGTGGCGTCGTACGTGGCCTCACAGACCCTCACCACCGTGGTGACGCCATACTTCTTCAGCTCCTGCAGAATTCCAAGTTTATTTAACAAACACAGACATGAACATCTAAATCTCCTCATCCTGGACCTTCACCATCTCCCGACTCACCTCGATGAACTTGTTCAGGGTGGCGTTGGTGGGATTGTGGGTAATGAGGAACCTCATGTTTTTGTAGGTGATCTCAACGGGTGCTGGTCTGTTCATTCGAGCCATGGTGGCAAGGTGAGTAGAAACACCAGTGTAAACAGTTAAACTCGGAGGGAATGTCAAACACAAATGTCCTCTGAGCCTCGACGAGCCCAGAAACAGAAAAAATCCTCCGATCTCTGACGAGGTTGGCAAAAAAAATAAAATGAAAGGAATTCACAAAAGAAAAACAGAGCGAAGGGCACGTTTATGGCGGCTGAAAGAAGGCGAGCGCCTGGAAACACAACCCCACGGCTTCACCGCGGCAACAAAGGGAAAGAAAATGACGTCAAAAGTAAAATAAAGAAGGAAAAAAAAGGCTGGTTCCACCTTGATTCTGGCCAGGTGGAAGCCGATGAGGGCAGTGTGCAGCAGGTGGAGTTACCCCATCCAGGCCGAGTTGTCGCTGGTTCTGGGAGGTGTCCCGGTCCTGCCAACTTTCCGGGTTCCCTCCTGTGGCTCAAGTGCGTCGGATCGATGGCGAGTTTGGCGATTCACTCGTCTGCATAGGCGGCGTGCTGAGCCTGGCAGTAATCTCCACTGCCCTTCAGAAACTCCATAAATGTGTGACCCAGAACACCACAGAACTGCTGCAGAGGGACGAGAAGGAGAGGACACCACATCAGGAATGTTCAGCTCCACATCTGGACCGAACAGAACCGCTCAACACGCTCAGCGTCTATATATACATATATATACACATATATATATATATATATACATATATATATATCTCGATCCTTCCTTATTCTCATTATATATTATTAGTTACATCTCCATATGAAGCTTCGTCTGAAGCCGGGAGGGATCAATGCGGGCGGCGATGTCTGCTTTATGTGCAGTGAAGCTGGTAATTATTTTTAATATTTATTATATATATTAAATTTTAATTATTTTATTATATATAATTTTACTATAATATTTAGTATATTACTTATTTCATATTTAACGAGCAACTTTGTCCGCAGCAGGGCTGCGGGTTCATGTGTTTTAATGCCTCATGTTGTAAAAATGTTTGTATTTTTACCACCTCGATCAGCTGTTTTCATCAAAACAATCCGTTTTACCTGCAACAGGAAATAAGCGGAAATGTCTTCTTTTTTTTAAACAACTTTATTAAAGATTACATAACAATCGGAAGCAGCATCTTACCGTGTTAACCACGCCCACCTCAAATGTCCGACCAATCCCACGATACCTAACTGCTGGTGGTAAAGGTGTGGCTGCTTGGTATTTAGGCAGCTTAATGAAGCCTTAACCACACCATCGCCCCCTGGTGGTTGGCAGACTGCTGGTTGAGAACCTGATCGACCAGAGAGGCCGCAGCAGAGCTGCAAGATGAATCTAAATATCGTTGACAATCAGGTTTAATTGTGGCCACCAACATCGTGATCACGATCAAAATGCGACTAATTGTGCAGCCTTGATGTTTCAGCCTCAGCAGTCAGATTAAGAGGCTAAATGCAACGTATCAATAGATACAGAAGCTTAAAGTGGTGCTATGATGGTATTTGGAGTTTTCTGAGCTTTCTACAGTGTTACAGTGTTGAATCCTCATCAGACATGTGAACGGCACTGTTTTTTATCACCTAAACGCATTTTTGAGTTTGAGTTCCAGCACTCTCTCCGTTCGGTTTCCATGGCAACGGAAAACGAGTGGTTTAGAGAGCTTTTTCTACTTGGAAATCCTTGTGACATCCCGGGGGATAAGGTTCGGTGATTGGTTACCTTCTACTGGTTAACAAGGGCATGTACAAATACATCAGGCGGGTGGAAAACGTGGGATAAAGTTATTTCCAACGATGGCTGGTGAGTTTACCAAAGAGAGACATCCTGCTGCATTCGTTGCTGTGGGTTGCTGTTTTCCACTTCGTTTTCAGGCTCTGATTCAGGTTTCAACATGTAGGGCTGGATGCTATGTGTTGACAATGTATTTTGTTTTTTTATTGAGTTCATATGAGCCTAATCCTTCTGTTTATGAGACGTTACAATGACGGTGAAAGCAGGTGCGGTGCGCGCTCCCGATGTAGTGCAGTGGCAGGAGGCGGGGCTTAATGCGGAAGAGTCTCAATCCACTCGTTTTGCCCGCAGGCTGATCTGACAGCCTACAGAGAGGGTCGGTCTGAAGTAAATAAAGCCATTTGTGACAATAACTCCATCAATCCCAGCCCTTCTGGTCTCAGAAATAAAAATAAATTAGACTGAAAAGCACAGAATAGTTCCACATTAAAGAGCAACCAGACTCTGACGTGAAAACATCTTGTTGACTCTTTTCAACGAGTCACGAGTGTTACCGAAGGCGGTCCCCGGCCCCCTCCCCGCTCTAGAGGCACTCTGAGAGGCTGGTCCTCAGCTCCGAGCCGCAGGAAAAGACGGACTCTTCTGCTCCAAACCAGCCTGTAAGCGAATTACATGAAGCTGCTGCTGGCTGATCAACCAGCTTACAACCTGATATCATAGCCTTTTAAAGATGAGGAAGGTGATGTTGGGGAGCTGGCAAGATGTGAAAGTGGCGCCCTGCCTTGGCTCCTCCCCCTCTGGTTCTGTTCCTTGCGCGATTCAAGGCTTTTTTTATTCGCAGCTTTTTCCACCAATGATTTTCTCTTTCTCGGCTGTTTAGCAGGAGGAGGCAAATAAACCGAGCCGGGTCGGGAAATCCTTCCTGCATTTTCTCAGCCATGTTTGCCTTCTGAGTTTCTTCTTCACTACTTTGTATTTTCATCCTAACATGCTGTTTATATGCAGGGTGTGGCTATCAGGTATGCACTGCTGGAGGGGGAGGAGGGGAGCCGGGAGAAGAAGCTACGAAATATAAGAAATGAACAACTCCATTTGGGTCGGAACGTTTGGATTGGTCAGAGTTTTTACAGATTTACAGTAAACTGAGGGGTCTAACTATATTTCTTATTGTTCATTATTACAGAATGTATAGACTACTATCAGGACAAGGAACCACTTCACCCAGAGGAATATGTCTCTGAGAAACATTACATACTGGAGCTTTAATGTAAAGCATTTATATGTTTAAATGTTTTTTTACTTAAATAAGTTTAATCGTCTTGTTTCCATTGTTTACTTGATCGCGTCTCGATATTGTGAAGAAACTGACGCCAACTCGCTGTTGGAGGTCTTTTAGTTCTGTATTTTTTGCACCACATAGACCAAACGGTTTGAGACCGCATGAAGACTGCACAACTAATACAGATTTAAAATTTACTTTCTTAACGTCTTTTTTACAGCCATATTTGCTGTGTTTTGGTACGATTGTGTTGTTGTTGTGCTATTCTGACAATAAAAAAAACTTTTCTCCTCTACAGTGTGGAACACCATCCTGTACGGAGTCTGAAATGTATCGTGACATCCCTGCTTTCTGCATAGTCTCACTGCAGAAACATCCCGCCTCCGCCTGTCCGGTCGGAGGTGTGCGGCGGAGGCCGCCATCTACCTGCCGTGTGCGGACCATGGCATTATTCTCTCGACAAAGCAGCTGAAATTCGTGGAAGTTGCTCTGTGCGTATCTGAGAAGTGCTTTGCAGAGTCATGGAAATCTGACTCCGCTCTCCTCGTGGAGTTCAGCCGCGGCTTTTCCAGGAATCCCAAATGTTCCGAGAAAACAAGTCATTTCCTTGGCAGCTACTTTTTCTTTTCATTCCACCGACTCCACACTAATTTGAATGTTTTCTCAGAGTTTTCTTGTTCTTTGCAAATACACGTTTGACACAACCAGTCGAAACAAAATGATAAAAACTTTATAATTATTAGATCAATTTTACAAAACAACACTGTGACAATAATCCTTATTAGAACCAGATTAAAGCTTCTACTGGACATGTTTTATCTCTTATGACCGGTGTGAAAGTGTTGCGACTCGGCCTCCATCTTCTGCAGCTAAAACCACTCCAGGACTGGGACTGGGTAGAAACTCCCAGCTGAACAGCTGGTGTGTGTTTTTATATGTATTTTCATGCACACTGCGAAGCCAGATGTGAGACAACACAGACATGGCAGCCTGTTGCTACCAACATCTTATCTAATGGCTGCTGCTGCTCCAGGAAGGATGTGTCACTGCTGACATGTAGGTCGTATCTGTGCAGGCTTTAACACGCACACACACACACAGAGCCTGAAATGATCCCCATAAATCTGATCGCACTGCCATGTCTCCTCCTGGAACCAGCAGGCCCAGTTTACTGGGAAGCTCTCCCGTCCAGCTGGGTGGAAACCAGAGCTCCCAGTCGGCTGAAGGTCCGAGACAAGCTGGCGTGGATGGAGAAGCAAAGTTTACAGACACGCCGTGTTTCTCCGTTACAGATGCTGAAAAGTGTCCTTTGTGTGGGGATGAAACGCGGCGCCATCACGTCACGTCCGAGGCCTGCACGCGCCGCGCGCGTTCCTCCGCCGTGAAAATATCACGCAGCGTGAAAATAACACCAAGCAACACGATGGGCCTTTCCCAGTTACATTCACCAGGTACCCGAAGCAAAAGCGTCCATTTTATCAGACAAAGTTGGAGCGATCCGCCTGGACCGAGCCGCCGAGCCGAGCCGAGCCGAGCCGCGGCCGCCGGGACCGGCCCGATCCGCGCACCCGACGCCGCTTCCTGGCCGTGACGAACACCGCGCAAACCTGCGGCTAGCCCCCAAAAGCGGACCTTAAGCGCCTGATCTGGACGTAAACGCGTGGGTAAACGATAACTATCGAAGCGGGGAGGGTTTTTAAGATGGTTGGAGGCGAGGAAGCCGTGATTTCATGGGAGGAAGCGTGAAGGCCGGCTGGGGAGTTACGGAACAAACCGAGGAGATGAAGGTGAGGAACAAAATGGCAGCCACGGAACAAACGCTACTTACTGGGATATGCTTACTCATTGAAGATTGTAGCTTAATCATACAGACGGTCCCCAGAAAACGGTGAAATTAGTGAACGGTTCTCCACCATAAAGTCTGGTGCTGATCCTCCAGGCTGAGCCGAAGTCTGCTGATCTGCCGGGACGACACGAACCCGAGCCGAGAGGAGCCGAAGACGCTTCCGGTCCGACCTTTCACAATAAAACTGCCACTGTTTGGAGAACGCAGTTGTGGGATGAGCAGCTGGATATGTGGGGTGTCCCTGAAAAAGTTGGCAAATCTTCTCTGTCACTACTAAACAACTGATTCTGCTGTTGACCCTTGATGGATCAAATTATTGAAATCTGAAGAAAAAAATGGAAATTCAACAATGCCTTCATTTTAACAAATAGCATTGTTAGCATCTGATCAAGTTAGCAACTGATCAAGAAAGCTGGTTCTGTGCTTGGAGTAACTCTTGAGCCACTGGAGCTGATTGTCCAAGAAGAATGCTGCACAAGCTGATGAAGATGATGGAGGATTCTTCACACCCTCTCCACAACACAGTGATGAAACAACAAAGTGTGTTCAGTGAGAGGCTTCTTCAGGTCCGATGCAAGACTGAAAGATACAGAAGATCATTCCTGCCAGCAGTCATCAGCCTCCGGAACAAGACCTCCTCAAATTAATTATTATTATATACTACAATATTGAATTTCCCTTTGGGATTAATAAAGTATTTTTCATTTCATTAATTTCATCATGGGGAAGATCCATGCACAGCTGCAACAGCCTGGTAGCTCCTCCTCATGCTGGTCACCAGTGTGGTCACAGTGTTCAGTCCGTGGAGATATGGGATTACCGCCAACTACATGATCTCACCGCCACATCTCCCTGCAGTGACATTTGCTCCAGTGATGACAAGTCTTGCTTTTCCAGTGAGGTATGAACCTGCCGAGGCTGCAGTGGAATAAGCAGCTGCTTGAGGTCTCCAAAGTGTGCTGAAAAAGAAACATTCATATAAAAAAAACTCTGTATATCACACATTAAATATATAAAACTGGTAATGCACACAAAAACTCCAGCTAAAAAAAAACCCCAGCTACGAGCATTCAGTCATTCATTTTCATAACCGCTTAATCCAGCGAAGTGTCGCGGGGAAGCTGGAGCCTATCCCAGCAGTCTTTGGGCAAAAGACAGGGTACACCCCGGACAGCTCACCAGTCCATCGCAGGGCCCGGCTACGAACATGTGAAATAATAACCGAATCAGTTGCTGCAGTCTCTGTCACGTGGTGCACAGTTTTCCCTGCAGCAGAGATTCTGTAGAGTCTTTGTGGTTCTCGTGTTAGAAGCAGGTGCGGGACCCCAAAACCATGTTGTAAATGTGCTTTTTTGGACTGAGGTGTGTTTTTTTGTTGAATCTTTACCCTTCATCACCTTTAGGCGAAGTGTAGATACCTCATTTTTCACCCCTCACCCCCCTTCCTCATGAAGTTTCATCATCCTGCGTATTAAATTGAACCTTTGTGCAGAACCTTGTGGCCATTTAATTTGATTCCAGTGTGTTGAAGCAGAAATACCTGGGAAACCTGCTGGATTGCAGACCTCGTGGGACCGAGTTGAGTAGTTCTAATGTGTTCTTCTAGATGGGGAGGGGCAGCAGCAGCAGCCGCCGCCGCCGCTAACAGAGAAGAGTAAACTAGTCCTTCTGTCACGTTACTAACCAAAAGTCTCCAATATCCTCAAAAAAGTTGTTTTATTTGTTGACAATCACTTTTTCTGTAAATAGACTCAGAAAGGTCTGAAAAATAGCTGAACATAGCGCCAAAATTGCAAAGTCAGTGGTGGATGTCCACCATATACATCAGTGTATTCGGTGTACCAGGAAACTGTGCACAGACAAAGGTTCTGGGATTAAAACGCAGGGAACTTAGAACTTAATGACAAGATACAGTTTTAAGCTGTCTTGTAGTGGAAGATTGCGTTTTTGCTCCCTTTTCCAAATTTTAACCGGAACCAGAGACTTTAAGAAAGAACCAGAAGTCCTGGTTCTGTACTGGGGGCTGAGCTGGATCCTGGAGGGGATTGTCCAGGTAAGAATGCTGCACAGGCTGCAGAAGATGATGGAAATTAGTTCATATCTCTACAGCAGTCGTTCTGCAACGTTTTGAGCCACGACCTCCAACATATCATGGTGTTTGCAAGGCCCACGCTCGCGCAACCAGTTAAGAGCGTGATAGGCTGAAAAACTGCCAGAATCCTCATTAATAAGAGGAATAAAGTGGTTTTTGGTGCTTCACCACAGTGACACCCACAAACAGCTTCTGTTGTGGGGATGATGTCAAATTCAGATTTTAATTTGGCCTGAAGAACAACTTGGGTTTCTATGTTAAAAAAATGAAGATGCGAATTTAACTAATTAATCTCTGCAATAATGGTTTAATATATACAACCCTAAATACCTAATTTATTTCATAAATGTGGGCTATAGATGTCTTACAATGTTTTGGCAACCCCTGAACTGAAAAAGAAAAAAATGAAACTGAGGCGATTTTCTTTGGAGTTAAAGAGAAATGATTAAAGGTCCGCACAGAGCTTCATTCCTTACACCTAAACACCAGCAATTGGCCAAAAATCTGGGTGTAGCGATGGATTCAGACCTAAATAAACCTAAACTTAAAAACCACATTAAAGAAATAAAGTCAGGAAAAACTGGTCCAGGCTTTTCATCTGTAGTCGGTTTGATTACTGAAACAGGGTCTTTACATGTCTTCTTATAAAACTTTATTAGTCCTGCAGCTCATTCTGATCTTTGTTGCTCCAGTCCTCACTAAGGCTGCATTCACATCAGGATTGTCCGCTAGACTCGGTCCGGTTGGGGACTGGGCTCAGCAGTAGGGGGGTGTATCCATGCGAACCGAGATCGCGTTCACGCTGCACTTTGGTCAAACCAGCCAAACCATTAGAATAATATATCCCCATTCCCACCAGAGGTGGCGCTGCACTAGTATTTAGCAGAAGAGAGGACAAGACCGGCGTGAAGAAGAAAACTCTGTTTCCTCCACCTGCCAGTTAAACATGGAGACCAAACTATGGCTGTTTTGGGTTTTTATTGTGTCTTATGCAAGTATCCTGCAGAAATCCACTGCAACAATGGACGCAGTATGAACACCAGACGAGGCAGAGGACCCTTAACGCCATTGCTATGGATTTACCCACAATGCAATGCTACGCCACATGCTGGCAGTGACTTTTTTTGTAGTCCACTTCCCGTATTTGGTCCGCTTGAAACGGGCCGAGACCTGCGTTTGTAGGAGGACTGAGTCCGCTTCTTTGGTCCAAATCAGAATTTGTTTTTAAATTTGGACAACACATGAATAATGCATTACTTGTTGAAAGATTTGAACAGTGGATTGGTCCACCTGGACTTTTTCTGCTTCAGCTGTTAGAACATATCCGTTATTAACGCTGAAGAGCAGTCGTATCAGAAGAATTGGTTTGATTTGGTGTTCAGTAAATTTATCAGCCTGATTAAAAGATTTTGCTTCAGTTGAGATAAAAAAAAATATTCTAAGAAATATCAAAGTAAATTAGACAGATTTTAATTTACTAATTTTCAGTCAAAGATTTATTTATTTTTTCTAATGTCAACTATCATAGTCACGTCATAGCAGCTTTTACTTTGAAAACAAATGTTCCGGTTCCGATTTGTAAGTAATTATATCCACCTTGACCCGCGCCTGGAAGCCCCACCCTGGAAAAGTGCGGTGCTTTGCCCAGACATCTCCCTGCCGTGTGCAGTTGCACAGGTCAGCCCAAACAGTTCTTCATCAGACCTGAGAAGCATCGGATCTGGTTTACATTCGCTTCAACTCCTCTGAAAAGCATGAATGAATCAGTGAATGAATTTGTCAGCTGTGCTTCTGGTGGGGAAAAATGTTGGGGAAAAATGTTGAGTCAAATCTTAACACTTTGATGCATCGAGTCCACTTCAGTGAACACACATTTAAAGACTGTTTTCTACTGTATGCACAAGGGAAGATGGAATATTTGCTATATTGCCATATCAGTGGACGTTAGGAGTCACCCAACACACTCCCACTCACCCAACAATAAACTAATATAGAATAAAATTTCATTTATACACATACATGCAAGGTCGTCTATGGAAGGCTGGTTGCGTCAAAACGTCTTCAAAATGCGCGTACCGATTGCGTCGAGAACGTGCTCAGAACGGGTTCTCGATGCCTTAAGGCGTTCTGAAATGCGTTCTTGACGTCTTCTAAGCACCTTCAGAATGTCTTAACAACCATTGGTCTAGGACTATGAGTTAAGACATTTCATTAAAAATTGTGGGTGCTGCAAGCTGGCTCACCCTTAGTTGTTGGTTGTCACCAGTGGACTTATTAGTAAGCTATTAGAATATTTATTATTGTTAATGTGGTTGCATTTCATCCATAGTTTTTTAATGAAATGGCTTAACCCATAGTCCTCAACCAATGGATGTTAAGATGTTCTGAACGTGCTCAGAAGGCGTTCTCGACGCGATCGGTATGCACATTTTGAAGACGTTTTGACGCACGTTTTTGGCGCAACCAGCCTTCCATAGTCACCTTAATGCACGGGCTTACCTGGGCTGAAGCCAGGGGCTCACAGAGTTTAGTGGCCTAACATTTTGGGGACAAATTTACAGAAAAAGTCCAATTGTTATGTAACTGGTTAATTTTGCTGTCAATCAGCATCTTATGCATGTTTGAGAGTGCTGATTGATCCTAATAACTTATTGCCACCATGCCAAATCCCGCCCATGTGTGCAAGCTCAAAAAGCGAAGCACAGTTCATTGACATGTAGGCGCAACGTCGCATGTAGTCACACGGGCACAACCAAAGCCAGATCTGTTATGTTCCCAGTCTGCGTGTGCAATCTAAAATTTTCTGTGGGGCTGAACCACAGTTTGCAGGTGATTTAGTGATTGTGTAAAAGGTGCAAAGGTTGCAAACTCTGTTTAAAAAAGAGTTTGCACATGACGTGATTTGCAGCATGGCCAGTTTGGAGAGAAAACTTGATCTAGCAAAGAAATCAGAGACACAAATAAAGGATGTTTGGGAGCAAATTTAGGAAAAAGTTAATGCTGTTGGTTAAATGCAAAAAGGGGATGAAGTAAAAAGACGGAATAAAGACATTAGAAGGTGAATAAAAGAAAATAGCCTAAGAAATCCAGCTACTGGGAAAAAACCCTTTTTGGTTTCAGTTAATGACTGCTGCGTGACATCCATCCATCCATTCTCCGCTGCTTATCCGGGGTCGGGTCCCGGGGGCAGCAGCATAAGCAGGGAAGCCCAGGGATGTGTCAGGAACACCTCACCAAGGTGGTGTCCAGGAGGCATCCTGACCAGATGCCCGCACCACCTCAACGGTCTCCTCTCGATGCAGAGGAGCAGCGGTTTTACAGTGAGCTCCTCACCCTATCTCTAAGAAAGAGCCCGGCCACCCTGGGAAGGAAACTCATTTCAGCCGCCTGTATGCGAGATCTCGTTCTTTCAGTCACGACCCACAACTCATGGCCATAGGTGAGGGTAGGATCATAGATCGATTGGTAAATCGAGAGCTTTGCCTTGTGGCTCAGCTCCTTCCCCGCATTACTGCAGACGCCGCACCGATCCGCCTGTCCATCTCATGCTCCATCCTTCCCTCATCCATGAGCAAGACCCCGAGATATTTAAACTCCTCCACTTGAGGCAGGACCTGACTCCCGACCCGGAGAGGGCAATCCACCCTATTCCGGCTGAGGACCATGGTCTCAAGTTTGGAGGCGCTGATTCTCATCCCAGCTGCTTCACACTTAATTACGAATCGCTCAAGCGAGAGCTGGAGATCACGGCCAGATGAAGCCAACAGGACCACGTCATCTGCAAAAAGCAGAGACCCAATCCTGAGGCCACCAAGCTGGATTCCCTCAACACCTCGGCTGCGCCTAGAAATTCTGTCTATATAAGTTATGAACAGAATCGGTGATAAAGGGCAGCCTTGGCGGAGTCCAACCCTCATCGGAAACAAATCCGACTTACTACCAGTAATGCGGACCAAGCTCTGACACCTGTCGTACAGGGACCGGACAGCTCGTACAAGGGGGTCCGGTACCCCATACTCCCGGAGTACCCCCCACAGGAGCCCCTGGCGGGCACGGTCAGATGACTTTTCCAAATCCACAAAGCACACAGAGACTGGTTGGGCAAACTCCCATGCCCCCTCCAGGACCCCAAAGAGGGTATAGAACTGGCCCGCTGTTCCGTGACCAGGATGAAAACCGCACTGCTCCTCCTCAATACAAGATTCAACTACCCTATGGACTCTCCTCTCCAGGACCCCTGAATAGACCTTTCCAGGGAGGCTGAGGAGTGTGATCCCCCTGTAGTTGGATCACACCCTCTGGTCTCCCTTCTTGAAAAGGGGGACCATCACCCCAATCTGCCAGTCCAGAGGCACTGTCCCCAATGTCCATGCAATGCTGCAGAGACGTGTCAGCCAGGACAGCCCCACAGCATCCAGAGCCTTAAGGAATTCCGGGCGGATCTCATCCACCCGCTGGGCCTTGCCACCAAGGAGCTTTTTAGCCACCTCAGCGACTTCAGCCCCAGAGATAGGAGAATCCACGCCTGAGTCCCGCAGCTCTGCTTTCTCATCGGAAGTCATCTTGGTAGGATTGATGAGATCTTCAAAATATTCCTGCCATCAACCCGAGAGATGTCCCGAGTTGAGGTCAGCAGCTTCTCATCTTCACTTTACACAGCATTGACAGAGTACTGCCTCCCCATCCTGAGTCACCGGATGGTGGACCAGAATCATCTTGAAGCTGTCCAGAAGTCTTTCTCCATGGCGTCGCCAAACTTCTCCCATGCCCGAGTTTTTGCCTTGGCGACAGCCGAACCACATCTCGCTTAGCATGTCGGTACCTATCAGCTGCCTCCAGAGTCCCAAAGGCCATGAAGGCCCTATAGGTCTCCCCCTTCAGCTTGACGGCATCCCTCACTGCTGGTGTCCACCAACGAGTTCTGGGATTACAGCTATGACAGGCACCAATGAATTTACGGCCACAGCTCCGGCTGGCTGCCTCAACAATAGAGGCATGAAACCCAGCCCACTCAGACTCAATGTCCCCCGCCTCACCCGGGAAGCTCTGCTGAAGGTGGGAGTTGAAACTCGCTCTGACAGGCGAGTGGAGGTGAGTGATTGCGTCCCAATCACTCCCCTCCACGTCTCACTGTCATTTCCCAAGTGAACATTGAAGTCCCCCAGCAGAACAAGGGAGTCCCCAGAAGGAGCAACCTCCAACACTCCCTCCAAAGACTCCAGAAAGGGTTGGGTAAACCCGAATGTACAGGCACCAATCCGGGGGCCATTGAGAATGCCCACAACCACTCGGCGCCTCTCACCATGAGCAGCTCCAGACTGGAAGAAGGTCCAGCTCCTCTCGAGGGAACTGGTTCCAGAGCCCAAGCAATGTGTCGAGGTAAGTCCGACTATATCTAGCCGGAACCGCTCAACCTCGCACACAAGCTCACGCTCCTTCTCCTCCAGAGAGGTGACGTTCCATGTCCCTAGAGCCAGTTTATGCTGCTGACGATTGGACCGCCAGGGTTAACATTCTCTTTTTGCCGCTCTAGTCTGGACTCTGGTCTGGTCCCTGGTCAAGACTTTGGTCTGGTTTCTGGTCTGGACTCTGATCTGGACTCTGGTCTGGACAAGTTGATCTGAGTCTGTGGATCGGGGCGAGCAGGGCGGCTTGTGTACATGATGGGATCACACAATGTTTTATACATTTTCGATCGATCAGCTGTTTGTTAAATTTGTTCAAGCTGCATCAACAAAAATGTGGAAACAACAAATTTGCTTTGTTTCTTTCCATGTTAACCACGCCCATCTCACATTTTCAACAAATCACACAATACTTGCTGGAGCCCCATTCAAAAAAGTCGTGCTTGGCTGACGCATCGAAAAACATGTCACAAGATGTTGCCGATCCCGCCCAGAGAACTGAATGACATAATTTTGTTCTCCGGTCTTCTAAATCGGATCTGAACCAATTGGTCTGGGATAAACTTGCTGCACACGCGTGTGTACACGGAAACCTACAGTTACATCTGTGTATTCTCTGTAAACAACACAAGCATACTGCGGTCAAATGATCAAAACTGGAGGTCACCACTAGGGGGCAGAACTCACAGCAACTGGTAACGTATTTTTGCAGCATTTCTGGAAACAACAGTTTACCAATCAGCCGCTGATTGTTAGACACACCTGTTGTCACACTGCGGAGGGGTTGGGGGGGGACAAACAAGGTCTGAGAGGCCTTTGTGTTTACCGGCAATCTCAGGTTCGTGCTGTCGCTCACATGTGTGCCTCCAGCGCGACACGCTACCTAGCGTCAATGTGCGCAGCCCTTGGCCAAAAGTTTGCTGAGAATGTATAGGCGCCATGATACGTCATGGCAGACATGTTGCCAGCAGCAACTTTCTCCCAGGCCTTAAAAGCTCTAGTGCAGTGTTCCTCATTGCATGTGGCTCACTGACTCTTGACTTGCGGCTCGTGAAGCAGCCACTGGCTTTCTGTAAATGCTATCTAAACAAGTCATAATGATCCTCAACTGTGCAGTTCTCTCCACAAACAAGAGCTGCAGGCTGATTGCAAAAACTTTGCTGTTGTAACAGCCCTAACTGACCCTGTCAAAGTTGCCAGTTTTGGCTAATTTTGAACTCCGCCAAAGAGCTGCACCATCGGTAACTCTGTATATATATTGAAAAAGAAACACCCACATTCCCAAGGCACTATTGTATTTTCACCATATCCTGTTGCATAAGAATGCCATTACACCGTGCAGTTTTTAGGAGAACGATTCCTTGCTAAAAAGCTGAATGTTACTGATTTGGCAACGTAGCAGGATACGTAGCATGGGAATGGTTTTTTTGGGGGGTTGGCGGCTTTCCTCTTTTCTTAGTATATTGAGTGCAACTCTTGTTAGATTAACAGTGAGGATTACTGGTCTAGTATGTAATGTTTCTCAAAGACATGTTCCTCTGGGTGAAGCGGTTCCTCGTCCTGATAGTAGTCTATACATTCTGTAATCACAAACAATAAGAAATATAGTTAGACCCCTCAGTTTACTGTAAATCTGTAAAATCTCTGACCAATCATAACATTCCGACCCAAATGGAGTTGTTCATTTTTAATATTTCGTAGCTTCTTCTCCCGGCTCCCCACCTCCCCCTCCAGCAGCGCATACCTGATAGCCACACCCTGCATATAAACAGCGTGTTAGGATGAAAATAGAAAGTAGTGAAGAAGAAACTCGGCAAACATGGCTGAGAAAATGCAGGAAGGATTTCCCGACCCGCTTCGCTAAACAGACGAGAAAGAAAAAGCTGTGAATAAAAAAGCCTTGGATCACGCAAGGAACAGAACCAGAGGGGGAGGAGCCAAGGCAGGGCACCACTTTCACATCTTGCTAGCTCCCGGATGTCACCTCCCCCAGCTTTAAGGACCGCTCTAGAAATTCCAAACCAGTTTTCCAGCCTGTGCTGCAGGAATCTGGGAGCTACAGTATCAAACACAGCACTGAGATCCAGCAGAACTGGGACTGATACCAGACCAGCACATGATGTCATTTTATGCCCTGACCAGGGTTGTTTATGACACCTTTCAGAGCTATGAAAGTATGTAAGAAGGATTTCAGTCAGTCAACAGCTGGGTTGTTGTCACAGCTGATTGTTTGCAGCACTCTGGAATAAATACGTAAATATTTCTGGAAGCCAAAGCAGAAGCGCTGAGCTCTGCACTTTCACTCTGCATCGACACAAAAGCTGCAGCGAATTGTCCTCTCTGGCAGCCAATGAGCTCAAAGCAGCAGCGCCTCAGTCCCCTTCAGCAGCTGGCCACGGCCAGTTTCCAGCTGACCTCCAGCTGGCGTTCAGAGAGAATTTTCTAATCCATCACCATTGTGCCAATTGTCTATAAAAATTAATGTTCAAGTGAAGCGCTGCCTTCAACAGAGGGCTATGAAATTCTAAATCCCTGATCATGAGTGCAAAGACAGAAATGAATGACTCTGAAGATCTCAAGGTAACAACGCCACGCTTACCTTTTCATTGAACAATGTGATGCTGTATTTACTCTTTTGCTTTTGTTCTGGGTCATTATAGAAGCGACTCCTTATTCATAAACATTGATGTTAACATTACTGTGACACAGAGCTACTGTGTGTTTTCCAGAGTAGCAGCAATGACCAAATAGATGGCACCGGGATGAGTCTGGGCAAGAAGGGAGTGAGGGTGACTGGGAAATATGCACCTCCAGTGGACTGGAGCAGGACGGGAGAAGGTCCATCCATTATCCACTCTCCCACTAGCCTCCAGATACCCCCAGATACCCCCACAGTTATTTCCATCGGTCCTCTGTCTCCCAGGCCACTAGAGAAATTAGATGATCCCAACATGGATGAAGACTGGACAAGGGAGGCATCTTCTCAGACCAGAGTGTCCTTTAGTGAGATGGATGTCCCCCGGCAGACGGTGGAGGAGCTGAAGACCATCCTGAGGGAGAGTCCTCTGCTCAGCATGGGAGGAAAAGATGATGGAAAACCTGGAGTTCCCTTCACGTACCTCCATGGAAGCAGCAGCGGCAGTGGTGGTGGAGGATGTGAAGGACAGCAGGACGACGGGAACCCTCACAGGGCATTCAGCACCTTCAGACCTCAAGCTGATGCTTCCAGAAGGGGGGCCCGGTCCAGAGACAGCACATCTATTCAGCTGCCTTCCACCATGGATTCATCCAGCTCATTCAGGTCCGCTGCCAACACAAATAGGCAGGCTGGACTCAGGACACATGCACATACCAGCAGCAGCTACTGGGGAGGGACCGGAGACTCTCATTCAGGTCAGTGAAGCTTTGGTTTTAAAAAAAACTGTTTATTGTCAGTTCAAACCAAGAAATACGCCTGATTAAACGGAGCTTTGACACAAGCTGGACGACAGGTCTGGCGGCTGAGTTCTTTTCAGTTTTAAAACCAGTTTTGGTCTCACGTGGTTTTATGTTTTCCATTTTCATGGACTGCCATTAGAATGAGCTTGGGTAAAATTTGTAGTTTTTTTTAGGTTGTTTCCTTCTGGGATTCGGTTTCCAGTACATTTCATAGAAAAACACCCAACCGATGCTTGTTCTCTTGTGGAGACACAATCCCACTGTTTCTGCTTTTAGCTTAGTTTGCATTTCTGTAGTTGTGGACTCCCAGCAGCAAATCAACAAAAAGAAACATTTCAAACACCATTTTTTAACTTTCACTTTGTTAAAGCGTCCAGAGCTCCTAGTGAAAAGAACAGAGCTGATTTCTTCCTGGGACGTTCTGGATTAGCAATCAATGATCGTTTTCAGGTATTTCCATTTGTTTTCCATAGATAACGGAAACGAGACCATTGAGCTTTCTGGGAACCACAGGTTCGTCGCAGCCATGGAGCAGATCAAGCAGCAGATTGCTCGAGAAAACATCAATTTTGTCCGCTTTGAGGCCACCGATCTCCATGGGGTGTCACGGTCCAAGACAGTGCCTGTCCGCTTCTTCCATGTAATGATGAGTGCTGACACCACATCCATGAAAATCAGATTAGCTTCCTTCCTGTCCAGTCTCTATGCTATTAGCACGGCTAAATAGCTTCTAGACAGAATTATGAGTGGTTTCAGTTTCCTTCAGGGGTGGAGCTAGAGGGGGGCAGGGTGGCACTGGCCACGTATGAAATCTGATTGGACACCCCAGGAGGTGATTGACAGGTCAGTGGAGGAGGACAGAAATGTCTTTTCAGACCTGGATGGGTCACTGGTATCACTAAATCAGTTTAAAGCTAATTTTGAAGTAGTTTCCTTACTAGTTTTCATTTCAAAGTATTAACATCTGGCTGCAGATTTCTGTCCCTGTGCAATGACAAATACTGATGTTATGTAAGGCTATCAACCCGGTGTTAGTATGAAACTCTGTAGCAGCGTTAGCATGACGCTCTATAGCAGTGCTAATCTAGTTCCATGCTAGCTGCAGGTTTATTACTTTAAGTAGTGAAACAATGTCATATTTAGTTTTCAGAGAGTGCATTTAGAGACTACACATCAACTCAGATTATCAGGTTTTTCATATTGGGGCTGAAAATAAACTATAAAGATGCTCAAAGACAACCTCAGTATCAACGTTACTTAGTGCTGACTAAGCTAGTGGCAACAGTAGGCTAACAAGGCTGCTAGTTCAGAAGCTACAGCATGAAAATGTGGAGAAATACATCCTGTAACCAGTCTGATTCTGTAGAGGAAGCTATAAAATGAAGAGAAGGGAGATATTTCAGAGTTTTATGAAAGAGGAAGGACAGTAAACGGGTGGAGACAGTTCCTGGTATCAGCAGCCTGACAGCTCTCAACGTGGAGCTAGCCACACAAGCCACTGCGGTCAGACATGATAAAGTTATGCCCACCCTCTGCCCTCCTGTTTATGAAATTCTAGCTCCAGCTGTGGTTTCCTTAATGACGCTTCTTTACAGAAGGTGTATGTGAAGTTAATGTCCATGTTGCATTGACAGGAGAAGGCGGTGTACGGGGTACCCATGCCAAGAAGCTACTTGGAGCTGACCCTGAGCCCAAAGAGCAACGAGGTGGACCACGCCAACACAGCTAACTTCAGCAGCGATGTTCTTCTGATCCCTGATCTTTCTACCTTCAGGGTCCTACCCTGGGCTGAGCAGACCGCACGGGTCATCTGCGACCCATGCACGGTAACAGGAAACCCCCTTCGCACTTCCCCTCGCCTCATTGCCAAGCAGCTCCTTGGCCAGCTCCAAAGCCTGGGATTCTCCCTGCACTCGTCCTTCACCTACGAATGCTGTGTCCTAGGTGCACCTGAACGGATTGGACCAAAGACGCTGCTGTTTCCTGCCACCACCCTTCTCAGCAACCATGACCTGCCCTTCTTCCAGCAGCTGGTGGACAGCATGTACTGCATGGGCGCGGACATAGACAGCATCGCCTCGGCAACGGGCCCCGGCCAGATGGAGATTAACTTGAGGCCGGAGTTTGGGATTTCGGCTGCTGATAGCGCGTTCACCTTCCGTACTGGCATCAAAGAAATGGCTCGTAAGCACAGCTATATCGCCAGCTTCTTCACTGATGATGGTTTGTACAACGCTGGAGTGCTCTCGCACAGTCTGTGGGATGCTAACGGGCGACGCAGCCTCTTCCACTGTGGTGAGAAGGCAGGCGACCTGTCTGAGATTGGTAGGAAGTGGCTTGCTGGGCTCCTCACCCACTCTGCTGCCCTGAGCTGCCTGATGTCGCCTGGCCTCGGCTGCCGGAGCCACATCGCCAAGACTGTCAAAGACCCCAAACGGATGCTGTACGCCACCTGCGGCAACAACGACAACAGCAGCTCTTTTAACATCAAGTGTCATGGCGGGAGGGAGATGCACATCGACAACAAACTGGGCTCAGCCATGGCTAACCCCTACATCGTACTGGCTGCTACTGTGGCCGCAGGACTTGATGGCATCAGGAGGAACCTGAACATCGATAGCTGTCTGAACAAAGCCCCCATCCAGCAGAAGGAGTTCGCCATCCCCGTGAAGCTTGATGATGCTCTGGAGACCCTGGCGGAGGACCACGTCATCCGAAGCGCCCTGGGAGAGCCGTTTGTTCAGTATTTCATCGCCATGAAGAAGTTTGAGATTGAAACCCAGGAATTGGATGATGAGAGGAACAAATGCCTGGAATATTTCATATAAACACCCTCCTGGTTTCATGATGCAGATGCAGGGAGATGCAGCTGTAAGGAAAAAAAATTATTTTACAGACAAGCTTAATACTAAATTATTATTATTATTATACAGGCTGTATTGTTCAGAGTAATTTCCAATAAAGATATGAGAACCCCCAAAGGGCTGTTATATGGCTAATTATTGTTGTCTGGACTCAACTTCTCCACTTTCAAACACACCTGTTGTTGGTGTGACTAATTTAAAGAAAAGACGTTCACCAGTAATTTATTGACACGTTAATCAGTGACTCATGTGGTTGAGCTGCATGTCTTGTGACCTGATGGTCGGCGGTTCTAAACAGTGGTTAGGTTCTAAACAGCTGTTTTAAACACACCGGCTGATGGCTGCCCTTCATGAGCCTGGTTCTGCTGGAGGTTTTACTTCCTGTTAAAAGGGAGGTTTTTCCTTCCCACTGTCGCCTCGTGCAGCTCAGGATGGGGGAATGGATTGAAGTCATGATTCGATGCAATCAGTTGGTTTTCTATTTTCTAGGGCAGGGGTCGGCAAGCCAAAATGTTGAAAGAGCCATATTGGACCAAAAAAACAAAAAACAAATATGTCTGGAGCCGCAAAAAATTAAAAGCCTCATATAAGCCTTATCATGAAGGCAACACATGCTTTATGTATCTATATTAACTATATTAGCCTACTATCAAAATGACTAAGTTGGTTACAAATACATAATGAGCCTTAATGATAAAATGTTTATTTTCCCTGCAGTGTGTAGTGTGTAGAGAATGACGTCCCACGTGACTACTCTATTGTACGATGCCGCCTCATGTTTAACTTCATTACAATATTAATGAATTATGTTTCGTTGCTTTGATGAAATTAAAAAAATTCAATAAAGAAATCTGATTTTTGATGTCATTTTTGATTTGAGGATTTGAAAAAACAACAACAAAATTGAATGAGCATAACGCGCCCCTTATCTGGGCAAACAGAGCGCAATAAAACGCAGCCTGCATTTATTAAAAAATAAACCAGCAGCCTTTTAAAAAGGTAAAGTATATCAAATCAAATTAATACAGTTTGATTTCTGTGCAAATGCCAAGCAAGTCAGTGCAAGGGTAAAAAACGCAGCAGCATCCTCTTCTCTTTAGACACGCAACCAACGCAGCTATCCTCCGACCTGAGCACCGTTACCAAGTGTCATTCCAGATATATACTGACAAAAATCAGAAATAATTTTATATAAACAGCCACTTTGTTACTCAGTCTGTGTCTATGAGGATTATGTTCTTACACTTTTTCTCTCACTCCCAACTGGCAAATGTAGCATGCTTTCCCTGGAAATGTCTTTCCACATTACTCTTTTTCTTATTTGACAACTTCTCGCTACAGAGCAAACATTCAGGCAATCCTTCCGCATTGGTGATGAATGTTAAGTGCCCAGAGACAACATTGTTGTGAAGTGTCGCCATACAAATAAATCTGAGTTGAATTGAATTGAAACTATGAGCCTGTTGTTGACATGACTAACTTAAAAAAAAAACATTTTGACCAGTGTAACCTGTAGTTTAGGTGGTAGAGCTGCTTGTCTTGTGACCTGATGGTTGATGGTTTGAGTCCTGCTCCCCTAAGGAGGGCTGGTCCTAAGCCTGGATAAACGCAGAGCGTTGTGTCAGGAAAGGGATCCCGAGAGTTTCAGGATGCCTTTCAAAGGAACAAGCCGAAAGGGAAACAACATTAACCAGTATGATCACAGAGAAGATTATTTCCCCAACAGACACATAACTGAAGTAAAATTCTGTAAGTACTTTTTTAAAAAAAAAGGTTTTATTAAACGTCACATCACACAAACCTGACTAAATGTACCAGAAGTAGCTAAAATTTTAATATTTTTTCTGCCTCGTATTAGTTTAATTGATAAAAGATGAAAAAGGAGAAAATCTGGATCATGAACATTATTTGAAACATTTGACGGGATAAATATAGAGGTAGACTTGGTGGTTTAGTCCAGTCTTTCTGTCTCTGGACCAGTTCTCCCAGTGAGCAAGTATGATTGAGATGATGCCGATTAATGGAGAAAACTATTTGCTGGGAAGCATTTTGGCACAGATGAAACCTTTCGCGCTGCTCTATTCAGGCAACTGGAGCATGGGATGTCCAACCAGGCTGAAATTTGAAGCTGCTTCGAGGGTTTTGTCTTGGATTTATTACTGATTTATGTTTTCGGCCCAGCGATAGACTGGCGAGCTGTCCAGGGCGTACCCTGCCTTTCGCCCAAAGACTGCTGGGATAGGTTCCCGCTTATTGGACTAAGCGGTTAGGATAATGAATGAATGAATGATTTATGTTTTCTGATACTTGCAGCTCAGAGTAAAACTTCTGATGACGCATCGTCGTGTGGACGCAGCTTGCAGAGCTGTAAGCGTCTGTGAAGGAACCAGCACTTGGAGGACTGGGCTCCTCCTCCTACTTGTTCTTGCTGATGAGATTTCCCATTCGCTGCATGAACCGACCCAGCTTGTTGTCTGGACCAGTTTGTGGCGGATTCGATGGATGGCCTGCTTTCCATCTTTTCAGCGAGGAGCTTCTGTCTTTGTCGGAGGCGTTTTCGGAGCTAAACAGCAGCTCGTATCGGCTGTAGACTCTCACGGCTTGAGAAGTGGCCACTCCTTCATCGTCCAGGTTTATCTTCTTTCTGCTTAAACGCTGAGGAGTCAGTCTTGAGAATGGCGTTTTCTGCTTTTCTGTCTCCGGCGTGCCACTGAGGGAGCTCTGGGACTGAGATGAATGACCTTTGGTTGCTGTTCGCTCTGCCGCAGACGGAGGATGTTCTGGCCTGGGTGCTGATCGCAGTGAGGTCCTTCTTTGGAGGGATTTTTCCTCCTTATCCGGCGCTTTCTTTTCATTGGCTGCTGAATGCACCTTCTTTCTCACAGAGTTCTTCTTCTGAAGTTCTGGTCCTGCTTGGTCTTTTCCTGCGGGATGACTCTGAGCGTCGCCTGGAGGATGACGTCCCGTAGATGATGGATGACTCTTTGCAGCGGGGGTTTTGGTGTTTGCGCCAACAGGTGTCGTACCGTTAAGCAGAGAGACTCTGTGACTCTGTCTGTCCTCAGGTGTGCTTGATCTGACAGCGTTTCCTTCTGCAGCAGCTTTTTCTTCTTCTCTGTCTCTGACAGCCGAGTCTAAACTGCAGACTTGAGTGTTGGACGTCTCTTTCTCTTCAGGGATCTCAGTCAAAGACTCCATCACCCTGGACTGCTGCAAACTGAGACCGCTGGAGTGCAGCAGAGAAAGTTTGAGCGCCGCATCAGTCATTTTCATGTCTAAATCTGCGTCTGATTTAGTCCTAGAAAGCGCCGTGTCCTGCCAGCTGCTGGTCTTCATTGTCTTTCTATCTGGAGCTGTCTTGATGTCATACTGGGAAACAGAGCGATGGCCATCAGTGAGAAGTTGCGCCCTCCTGCCAGCTTCCACCATCAGCTCGCTGTCTTCCATGTTTGGTGTGTTTAGCACCTGTTCTGTCCCACTCAGCCAAACATCCAGACCTCTCGTTGAAGTCAGGCCTTTCTGCCGTTCTGCAGTGGAGTACACAGACCGCAGGGACTCCTGACTTTGCCCGAGGTTGCCCGTCTCCTGTAGACTGAACCTTTTGAGCCTCATCTCCTCCATCCTGGACTTGATGTCCCTGGATCTACTGTGGATCAGCTGTGACTGGAGGTCATTCAAGCCCCTGTGACTGCCGTGTGGGGATATCATCGGGGTTATTACCTCGTGTGATGCACCTAGAAGCATATCGCTCTCTTTGAGGTACGTGTCCATCTTCCATCTGTGGAGAGATGTCTGAGAGTTGAACGGTATCAGATTGTGGTCTGCACCGTAGCGGCTCTGGTGCCGGAGTTGTTGCTGAGCGGCTCTGCTAGCTCTCAGGTTGGATCCAGTCCCCTTCGCAGTAACATGACTTCCAAAGCCCTTGGTTCCCATCCGCAGTCGGGTCATGGAGTTCACTTTCTGCAGCTCTCCTCCGTAGCTGTGCCCTCTGAGCAAGTTCCCTCCGTCAGGAAAGTGAGACTGATGCAGCCTATCCTGCACGCTCAGGCCACGGCTCAACATGGCGCCATTGCTAAAGCTGCCGTTCTGAGCGCCCCTGATGCCCTCCATCCCTCTGGATCTCATGTGAATCTGATTTAGAGACAGCTGGCTGGAGTGCGGGCTCTGCATCGCTGTGGAGTCTCTGAGGGATGAGACTGGCAGCCTCCACCTGGTCAGCACTGCAGGGACGACTGAACGGGCGTACAGTCTTCTGAACTCCTCGTCATAGGAGCAAACCAGCTGACCCGTGACAACCAGGACCATACTCAGGTTGATCTTCTCAAACGACCACGTGTAGCTTCAGAAAGACAACAGAGACAAAGTGGTGAGAGACGAGCAGAGAAGACGTTGCAAACGATCAGCTCATGCAGTCAGTGCTTCAGTTTCCAGACATCCACATGGTTTTCCTTCACATCGTGCACATTTCAGTGTTGTGCATGTTTCATCCTGACAAGCATACGGCTCATTTTCTCCAACGGCCAACAAACGTCCCACCGATACTGCTTATCGGCCCAAATAATGCCGCGTATGTTTTTTTTTGTTTAGTTATCCCAAAACTTCCATCTGAAAATGATACTTTAATCATTAAAAATTATATGAGGTTCTATAATTATCTGAATTTTATTATACAAAACTACCAATGATTGCGATGGACTGGCAATCTGTTCAGGTAAACCCCGCCTCTCGCCCAAAGACTGCTGGGATAAGCTCCAGCTCCCCGCGACCCTTCATCAGACTAAGCAGTACGGATGAATGAAACTGCCAATAATAAAAACATCACAGAATTCCAGATTATTCTGGACCAACGTTTGAAGCATCACCGGCAGTAAAGAACCGAAAGATCACTGTCATGGTGCTCCTGTTCCACCATGAGTTTCCCCCTTTAAACCCATAGAAGCCGAAGATTGGGCTGGTGTTCCTGCAGCATGGGATGGAGCGCTGCCTTCACCGCCGTAGGAACGCCTGATAATCTGATTTCCCTGCTGTGGTGAAGACAAGCAGAGCTAAGACAGACTCACCTGTAGGTTCCGTACAAAACTGTGCTGCAGTCCACCAGGATGAACTTCTGCTCTAAACCTCCGTGAAACTTCAACCCGGACCGGCACTGGTACTGCTGCCCCCGAACCGTCCGAACACGAAGGTTCTGATGGAGAAACAAACACCAAAGTCATCGCCGTCCATCCTGCCGATAAATCTGATTCTGACCCTGCAGAGGAAACGCAGCCTGATCGTTTTATCTCCGTTCAACCACACAGAGCCTCAGATTTCATCCAGAAATATAAAACAATCAGACATAAAACGTTGCAACCAGCACCAACATGGTGAGATGGTCCATGCTGAGAGAGAGAGAGAGAGAGAGAATAACACAAACAGGAATGGAGGAAAGAAAAGCCTCGGATCTGGAGGCAGGTCACGTGACTGGCTCGCTGTACAAACCGCTGCAACGTGAGAAGAAAATGTTGCTGCTTAGTTATCATCTGCAGGTGCTGCTGACCATGTCCGTCCCTTTCTGAGCGCAGTGTAGCATCTCCTGATGGAAACTTCCAGCAGGATGATGCACCATGTCTCATCATCTCTGCTGCTTCTTCCTGCGTGATGCTTCACGTTAAAACGCAGCAGAATCTCCGAGAACGACTCCACCCGGTTGTATCTGTCACACCAGTTAAAGCAGCTCTGAAGGGAACGATGGTCCAACCTGGTGCTGGATCGATGGACATGATGCAGCTCCACACAAACACACGGAAATGTGCACATGAATCTTATGATTCTGATCAAACACGTTGGTTTGATCCCTAACCCTGAATCATGGCTGTAAAGATTCTCTGTTTGACCTGCTGATGCCGTCTGACAGGAAAATCCAGCCGCTGAGCTGACTGAGAGAGAAACCACGGCTCCACACGGAACAGTGTTTTCGTTTGGGCGTGAAACAAATGTTTGACTTCATCTATGAAGAGCTGCAGCAGCGGCAAGGTCAAGGTTTCCTTTCCCTTCAGATTCATGCTCTTCTTTTTAAGCGTCACGTCTGAGCCAACCTGTCGGATGTGGTTTCTGCTTGAGTCGAACATCTGAGCTTTGACTGGAAAACTTCAGGGTTTCCTGGTAACTATAGGTTCAGATTAAGTTGAGTTTTTATCGTGTGTGCGTTAATTTGGTCCCACATTCTTGTTCACTACCAGCTACTAAACGTGATACTGATGTTTCAACCAAAAACAGCCAGTTCTTCCAGCTCCTCAAAGGGCCTTTGAAACTGGTTGAAAACTGTGATGCAGACTGAAAGAACCCCCCAGGTTTGTAGGAATCTGGCAGATCAGTGCTTCTAGCTGCAGTAGTTAGCGTCTTTGTGTTTAATGAGATGGAGACGTGCTTTCCTTCCTGACCAGAGCAGAACCTAACCCCTGATGGCTGACAGGTGTAGGAAGACTTAAAGTCAGCACTGACCTGAGGGTCAGCTGACTTTTCGGTTTATTAACAACTTGTGCTTTTGCAGAATTAAGGGGCACAAACTTGACGTTTATTAAAGGATGAACCAACTAAAACATCCAGCAAGTCCGGAGTTGTTGTCACCGTTTTCTGTTTCACAAACAGCTGCAGGATCAGTGTCTGTCTGCAACAACTTGAGTCCCGCCTTCCAACCCATTTCAACTCATATGATCGTTTCCTGCAGATGTGATTGGCTGCTGGTAGCAGAGAGCGGATCGAGCAGGGTTATCTGTCAGGTGAGGGAGTCATGGCTGGCAGGTAGTTCAGAGACACCAGGAGATGCTGAGGAAGGTGAAAAAGCCGGAGCGGCAGGTCCTGATGAGGCCTTTGTAGGAGAGTAAATGTTTAAAACAATCCTGAATAAAATATTTTGGACAATCTTGTTTAGATTTTGTGTTTGCTCTGATTTCTAAATGTCATGTTGCTGCAAGTGACTGTAAATCATGAAAAACGTGAATCTCAGTGGGAGTATGAGTAAAAACGTCTCTTCTGGAGAGTTCTGTGGGACACGTTTGTGTCTCTGCTCATGTTCAAATCAATCCCACACTGTTGGCTTTGTGGAGAACTCTGGGACGAATGTTTGGCCGTGAAAACCTGCCAGTGACGACAGAAACCCTCTCAGCATCTGACTTGACTCCAGTCTGAGCCGCCTGCAGACGGTTTACCAGCGTGTGGTGCAGATCCACATCCAGGATCAGAGCAAAACTTTGCAAATGTTGACAAGCTGTTGACGCTTCCACTGATCCCACTGAATCACCTCCTTCCTTGCCTGGTCTGTGATCATTTCCGCCAGACTTCCAGAGTTTAAAACATCAGCAGCGGATTCTTCCCTCACCTTGATGTCGTGGATGTTAACGCCCACGCTGTGGGACATTTTGAGGAAGCTGATGACCTGGGAATCATCCAGCAGGATGTAGACCCCGACTCCCCTCAGCGCTGCACCCACCGTCTCCTTAAAAATGTCCACGTCGGTGAAGACATCCATCGCTATGGCGATGACCTGGAGATGTATGAGACATGCTGACATTTAATAGGTTAAACAGCAGATTCAGAGCTTCTTGCAGGTAATAAACGTTAAAACTGTGAAATGAATCGTTTATGGAAGTTTTCAGTGTATTAAATACGCGACTTATCGATGAACACATTACTGATGAAACTATGCAGAAACGTGATCTGAAGACGTGACTTATGCAGAAAACCACAACACAGAGTGACTTTGACCATTTTCAGGTTGTTTCATTGAAAGTTTCATCCCTGGAGGTCTGGACCGGATCCTCCTGGACTACAGTAAACGACGTCCAGGTGTGTGTGTGTGTGTGTGGGGGGGGGGGGGGGGGGGGGGGGGGGTGGAACGTCCAGTGTGTGTGTGTGTGGAACGTCCAGGTGTGTGTGTGTGTGTGTGTGTGTAACGTCCAGGTGTGTGTGTGTGTGGGGGGGGTGGAACGTCCAGTGTGTGTGTGTGTGTGTAACGTCCAGGTGTGTGTGTGTGTGGGGGGGGTGGAACGTCCAGTGTGTGTGTGTGTGTGTGTGTGGGGGGGGGGGGGGGGGTGTGGAACGTCCAGGTGTGTGTGTGTGTGTGTGTGTGTGTGGAACGTCCAGTGTGTGTGTGTGTGTGTGTGTGGAACGTCCAGGTGTGTGTGTATGGACTGAATACACTTTTTAACGTTTTGTTTAAAAATGCAAACACATTATTTATCACATTTATTAATGATTACTGTTGCGGAGTCTGGAGAGAAGCCGCGCATACACATGGAGAACATGCAGGTTCCACACAGAAAGACCACCGTTCCCGGCCCGGACTCGAACCAGCGACCTCCTTCCGTGTGTGTGACGTATCAACATGTTCTGCTGGTTCCGTACGGAGGAAACACAAGCGAGTTATGAAACATGTCAGACTGAATGAGATCCTTATCTCACCCAGTTTTACCTGTTTCAGATGCAGCAGGTGTGTTTGTGTGTGTCCCAGCAGGGTGGTGGAATGCGCGCACACACACACACACACACACACACACACACACACAGTCTCATGTTGGATGTTTAACTTGTGCCAATCTCATGCTGCGACGGTGTTTTTATTCTGAAGGAACAAGGATCTGCCTGGGGGGAGTTTTTCCTGCCAGCTGCACTCTTTCCGTAATTTAACGTCTCTGCTCATGGAGCTGCAGCTGAAGCCTCCTCCCTTCTACACCTGCTGCACCATCTGAGCCAGCTGGGAGGCTCCGTCACAACTTCTGCTGTGTCTCAGACTCCCAGAGGACTTCTGAACTCTGTCCCAGCTTTGTTCGCTGTTCCTGCTGGAAGAGCTTTTTTTTGTTTATTTATTTATTTATTTATTTTTTTTTTATTGAAATGCATTTACAATACAATCCGACAGATATATGGGAGAATTGCATAACTCACAACTCAAGCTCAATGGCAGCATCATAGATCATTCTGGTTTTCACAGCTTTAGAATTTGTGCAAAATTTCAGTGACTCCATGTACATATGGACATCACAGGAAAACTGACATATTTGGTTTTTTTCTTAGCAAATTTACAACGATGTGTGTGAAATTTAGCAAGTAGAGTGAAGAGGTTAATTACAAATCTTATTTTGTGTGGAAGGTGACAAATAAAACACAATCAGGCTTCTTTCTAACTTGATACTCCAGCTTCCTACTGAGGTACAGATTCACATCATACAGGAGCACTCCCAGAAAAGATGACATGTAGTTTCATCTGCTTGTTGACAGAAGGAGCAGAGATTTTCAACATTTTTATGGATTTTTGCCAGAAAAACATTAACTGGATAGCACCAATTTTCAGTGACACTTCTCGCACTTTGTTGGTAATAGAAAATTGTCTGGGAAGGGACCAGACCTTTTTCCAGTTCATATCAGGATATTCATTATTCCAAATGAAAACAGAGGCAGGGTTACAACTCACATCTCTTTGAATTAATTCTCTAATGCATTTGTTATTAGTTTTTGTACTAAGAAAGGGCTCTGAGTTCCCAATAAAAAGTTGTGGCAGAGCATCAGTTCTAGGTGCAGATGAGACCAGATGTTTGCTTCCTGAGGGATCGGCATCATTAACAACGGCAAATTCTCTAGGAGTAACAGGAAAATGGAATTTTTCAAGAAACTCATAATATGTAAGTAAATGACCATCCCTATTAAGCAACTGATTAACAAGCAGAATCCCATGTTCCACACATGTTTTTAAATACAGAGACTTATGTTTAAAACAAATATCCTGATTATTCCAGATGTAATAAGAGTGTGGAGAAAAGTTATGTTTGTATACTAGAGACCAGGAAAGAAGCATTTGCCTGTTGAGGTTGGATAATTTAATGGGTATTTTATCTATGTTGTAATTGCACCTTAATAGAAAGTTAAGACCACCTAAGGGTTAAAAAACGTGATGGGGAATAAAAGTCCATAATGACTTTGGATTTAACAAATACCTTTTGATCCATTTTATTTTAAAGGAAGAATGTAGTGTGTAAAAATCTAAAGCATTAAAACCACCAGAGTTTAAATCATTAATTATTACATTCTTGCAGATTTGATGGACTTTTCTTTTCCAGATGAAATTAAAAAGAGTTTTGTCAGCAGTCGAGCACACATCTTTTGGGACATTTAATGCAGAGCTGGCATACACGAGTCTAGATAACCCTTAGACAGCAGGACACGGCCGGTTCTACGAAGATCCCTCTGGATCCACAGATCAAATTTTTGTTTAATAGTTGTTATTAGGGGATTAAAGTTTTCACTAGTCCTCAAATTTTCATCTTTGAAAATAGATATTCCCAGGTATTTAACTTTAGATTTTATGGGAACTCCTGAAACTTCTATTTCATTGCATGGTTTAATGGAGAACAAGTCACTCTTAGACATGTTTAGTTTCAGGCCAGAAGCTTTAGAAAAAGCAGTAAGAATTCTGATAGCAACATTTACTTGGGTTTTATCCTGTTAAAAAAGGGAAGTGTCATCTGCTAGCTGGATTAGAGCGACAACCCTCCCTGCAACAGAAATACCTTTTAGCTCCCTGTTTTTAATATGAGTGGCCAGTATTTGCATTGGGAGTAAGAAAAGATATGGAGAAACTGGACACCCTGACGTATCCCTCTATTCAAATCAAACCTTTTGGTACTTCCATGTGGAAGTTTAATTGAACTGTTTGCAGAAGTATAAAGAGTTTTCATAGATTTAATAAACTGTTCCCCAAAGCCAAAAAAATGCAAGTGCTGCAAACATAAACTCATGTTCTAGAGAGTCAAATGCTTTGTGGAAATCTAAGAACAGAATAAAACTGTCATCTGTATTAAATCGGAGTAATCAAGAATGTCAAATACCAATCTAATATTGTCAATTATGTACCTGTTAGGCATGAATCCATTCTGAGGCTCATCTATGATATTATCTAGAACTAACTTTAGTTTTTCAGCAAAGCAAATAGCAAGGATTTTGTAATCATTGTTTAAAATGGAAACAGGACGCCAATCATCCAATAACAAGCTGTCTTTATGTGGTTTTGGGATTAAAGTGATTAAACTTTGGCAATTTTCCAGTTTCAAAGCTTTCAAGAACTACTTTTAGGAGGAAAGGAGCTAGTTCCTCTGAGAAGTGTTGATAAAATTCAGAGGATAAGTCATCTGTGCCAGGAGGTTTATTTGGTTTGAGTTTGTTCATTGCTTCATTTCACATATTTCACTTCATTAAGAGTTATCGGTTTGATTTATCTCCTTCACTAATAATGCTGACATTACTCATAGCACCAAAGAAATGGTGAACATCTTCTAGTGACAGTGTTGATTCATATACAGATTTAAAATCATTTTTGCATATCGTAGCGATTTCTTTTGGATTATCAATAATCTTTCCATCTAAACACAATTTGTCTATACTATTCCTTTTTTGTCTCTGTTTTTCTCATTTGAAAAAGTAACTGGAATTCTGTTCACCCTTTTCATTCCTCTTGGCCCTTGATCACACAAAAGCCCCTTTGGCTTTAGTTATATACAGTTGGTCCAGGAGTTCAACTGGATTCTCTGCTCCTCGGACAAATTTTCAGGTGGAATTGAAGACAGTGAGATTAATTCTGTCATAAAATCATTTTCCTCTTTCATCCCATCTCTTTTAAGATTCGCACCAGTTTTTCTTAAGAGTTTTTGCAACTCAAATTTTAGGAGCTCCCAATATTTACCATAAGATTCTTCTTGTTCTGCCAAATTCCAATATTCTAAGATTAAATCCTTTATTTTCAGTCTTAATGTCTCATTAATTAAAAGCTGATTGTTTGATTTCCAGTAGCCAGGAGTGAGTTTTTTCCTCACATCACATGAAGAAAAATTTAATGTAAGGATTGTGGTTTTCTGATTAGTTAGAGGGCTTGGGTTAATTTCAGTCTTATATGGTAGGTTTAACATGGAATCTGATACCAGCCAAAGGTCTATTCTTGACTGGGAGGTGCCAGATTTGTTACTCCAGATATATTCTGTACAATTAGGGTTATTTGATCGCCATGCATCTATCAAGCCATTTTCAGTCATGAAGTTAACTAGAGTGCTATTTTTTCTCTTTCTACCAGGGAATCAATCAATCCCGTCATTAACTGTAGCATTAAAGTCTCCACCCAAAATAATTTTTACCTTCTCCAAAATGTTTAACAGAAGAATTAATATGTGAACTTAGGATCATTAACAACTCCTTATTTTCTCTGTCGTTGTTATACCTATATACATTTCCCACTAAGTAAAATTGATTTGATAAATAAACAGTCAACAATATAAAGTGTCCATTTTTATCAGTAAGAACAGAAGCAATCTTTCCTCCAAATTTGCATTTAAGAGTCATTGTTCCTCCCGAATGTTGGTTTCCATGCGACATCCAAAGGTCTTCCCCCCACTGTGATCTCCAGAAATTATAGTCCGTTTCCACTGAGTGACTTTCTTGGATACAACAGAAGTCTGCATCAAAGTTTTTTGCATATAAAAATAAAGCTTTCCGCTTTGTAATGTCCCTTAAGCCCCGAGTATTACCAGAAAGAAATTTTAGAACTGAAATTTCAACTCAGAAAAGTAAAACAAAAGAACGTCTGTACTGCCTGAAGAGAAACTAGCAGTTATTACTAACGAAACTTTCCTCAAGAGTAAAGCATATTATTAGCATCATAATAAACGGTGAAACTCCAGATTTTTGAAACGTCAAAATTAATTCAACTCACATGAACATATATTTTCACCAACATGCAGCTGATGGTCTTTCGGTCAGACCAGATCAATCTGCAGCAATCAACCAAAACAAGCCAGACTCCAAAGCGATGATCTGAGCCGTGCCTTTCAATGAATCTCTTTGTTGTCAATAAAGGCTCTTCCTCCAACGCAGAAAGCTAACTTCTTCTCCTCTCGTGCCTTCATGATCTGTGGCCACAGACGTTTGCGCAGCTCTCGATCCTCAGGAGAAAGGTCTTCTTTAAATCGGATCTTCCTCTGCTTCAGGTGCTCTGAATTTTTGGACAGCTTCCATACGGTGTCTCGAAAATGCCTCATTGAAAACTGCAGAAGGATATCGCGGGGAAGCGTTTGGTGGAGTTTTCCTACCAAGCCTGTGAACTGAATCGATCACATCCTGGAACTTATCTTTGTGTTGAGGAGCCACAGTTTCGCATATTTCAATCAGTCGTGCTCTCACATCTTCTCCCTCGGTCTCTGGAAGCCCTCTCAGACGCAGATTCCTTCTACGTTTGTATCTTGATAGTTCCTGAACTTTGTTTTCCAGGTTCACTATCTTCTCTTCTGCCTTGCTAACTCTCTCACCAGTGGCTTTCAGCGTACCTTTAATGTCCTGAACATCAGGCGCCAAAATGTTGATAGATGTTTTAAGTTCCTCGATCGATTTACCAATTGTGCAGCCTTGCTCCTCAATAGCTAGCTTCAACACCGCCACGATGCTGTCGGCCGTATCTTTCTCCATTTTTCCTTTCTTTGCACAAGGTTTTCTTGGTGAAATAGCAGGAATAGGTTCACTTTTACGTTTTGAAAGTTACGTTTTTGAGTTATTTGACATTACCACTTTTTGTAAGAGCCTTCGTAGATGCTGTAGTTTGACAAAAGTTTGAGGACAGTTGCGATTAGCGTCTAGACATCAGCCGCCATCTTGGCCCCCCTGACTGCTGCTGGAAGAGCTGAACTGTCTTGGGGTGTCTGCACGACCTCATTAAGGACGATGTGGATTGACCTTCTCTAGATGAGGCCTGAGTTTCTGCCTCTGGCTGTGTCTAATCACGGTGTCTGAGATTACTACAGATGTGTCAGAATGAGATATGTGTTACTGTGTCTGAGAAACTATCAGGAACACAGAAAGAAATGTAAATGTTTTCTCCTCCCAAAGGCAAACCACATTACTTTCAGATGAAACCAGTTCAGCTCAGTTCATCCAGGAAGAGTAAAGTTGTCGCAGTGGAGGACGAAGTGGCAAAGAGGTGCAGGAATAACACTGACGGTAACAACTGAAGGTTGGAGACAACTAAAACAGAGACAAGTTCATCCAAAGACAATCCGGAGGAAAGACAATCAGACCAACCAACAGACGGCAGCGAACAAAAGAAACTAACAGTTAAATACGCCGAGTGGAACGAATAAAAACACATCAGCTGAACCCAATTTTCACCATCAGCAGCATCAGGACATGATGTGGGATTGTAGCTGCGAGCCGCCAGAGTTTCTGTCTCACCGTGATGAGACAGACGTCTCGTTTCCGTCCCACGCCACGGCGACGAGACAGACGTCTCGTTTCCGTCCCACGCCACGGCGACGAGACAGACGTCTCGTTTCCGTCCCACGCCACGGCGACGAGACAGACGTCTCGTTTCCGTCCCACGCCACGGCGACGAGACAGACGTCTCGTTTCCGTCCCACGCCACGGCGAGACAGACGTCTCGTTTCCGTCCCACGCCATGGCGAGACAGACGTCTCGTTTCCGTCCCACGCCATGGCGAGACAGACGTCTCGTTTCCGTCCCACGCCACGGTGACGAGACAGACGTCTCGTTTCCGTCCCACGCCACGGTGACGAGACAGACGTCTCATTTCCGTCCCACGCCATGGCGAGACAGACGTCTCGTTTCCGTCCCACGCCATGGCGAGACAGACGTCTCGTTTCCGTCCCACGCCACGGTGACGAGACAGACGTCTCGTTTCCGTCCCACGCCACGGTGACGAGACAGACGTCTCGTTTCCGTCCCACGCCACGGTGACGAGACAGACGTCTCGTTTCCGTCCCACGCCACGGTGACGAGACAGACGTCTCGTTTCCGTCCCACGCCACGGCGACGAGACAGACGTCTCGTTTCCGTCCCACGCCACGGTGACGAGACAGACGTCTCGTTTCCGTCCCACGCCACGGCGACGAGACAGACGTCTCGTTTCCGTCCCACGCCACGGCGAGACAGACGTCTCGTTTCCGTCCCACGCCATGGCGAGACAGACGTCTCGTTTCCGTCCCACGCCACAGCGAGACAGACGTCTCGTTTCCGTCCCACGCCACGGTGACGAGACAGACGTCTCGTTTCCGTCCCACGCCACGGTGACGAGACAGACGTCTCATTTCCGTCCCACGCCACGGTGACGAGACAGACGTCTCCTTTCCGTCCCACGCCACGGTGACGAGACAGACGTCTCCTTTCCGTCCCACGCCACGGTGACGAGACAGACGTCTCGTTTCCGTCCCACGCCACGGTGACGAGACAGACGTCTCGTTTCCGTCCCACGCCACGGTGACGAGACAGATGTCTCCTTTCCGTCCCACGCCACGGCGAGACAGACGTCTCGTTTCCGTCCCACGCCACGGTGACGAGACAGACGTCTCCTTTCCGTCCCACGCCACGGTGACGAGACAGACGTCTCGTTTCCGTCCCACGCCACGGCGAGACAGACGTCTCGTTTCCGTCCCACGCCACGGTGACGAGACAGACGTCTCGTTTCCGTCCCACGCCACGGTGACGAGACAGACGTCTCGTTTCCGTCCCACGCCACGGTGACGAGACAGACGTCTCATTTCCGTCCCACGCCACGGTGACGAGACAGACGTCTCCTTTCCGTCCCACGCCACGGTGACGAGACAGACGTCTCGTTTCCGTCCCACGCCACGGCGACGAGACAGACGTCTCGTTTCCGTCCCACGCCACGGCGACGAGACAGACGTCTCGTTTCCGTCCCACGCCACGGCGAGACAGACGTCTCGTTTCCGTCCCACGCCATGGCGAGACAGACGTCTCGTTTCCGTCCCACGCCATGGCGAGACAGACGTCTCGTTTCCGTCCCACGCCACGGTGACGAGACAGACGTCTCGTTTCCGTCCCACGCCACGGTGACGAGACAGACGTCTCGTTTCCGTCCCACGCCACGGTGACGAGACAGACGTCTCGTTTCCGTCCCACGCCACGGCGACGAGACAGACGTCTCGTTTCCGTCCCACGCCACGGCGAGACAGACGTCTCGTTTCCGTCCCACGCCACGGCGAGACAGACGTCTCGTTTCCGTCCCACGCCACGGTGACGAGACAGACGTCTCGTTTCCGTCCCACGCCACGGTGACGAGACAGACGTCTCGTTTCCGTCCCACGCCACGGCGACGAGACAGACGTCTCGTTTCCGTCCCACGCCACGGCGACGAGACAGACGTCTCGTTTCCGTCCCACGCCACGGCGACGAGACAGACGTCTCGTTTCCGTCCCACGCCACGGCGAGACAGACGTCTCATTTCCGTCCCACGCCATGGCGAGACAGACGTCTCGTTTCCGTCCCACGCCACAGCGAGACAGACGTCTCGTTTCCGTCCCACGCCACGGTGACGAGACAGACGTCTCATTTCCGTCCCACGCCACGGTGACGAGACAGACGTCTCCTTTCCGTCCCACGCCACGGTGACGAGACAGACGTCTCGTTTCCGTCCCACGCCACGGCGAGACAGACGTCTCGTTTCCGTCCCACGCCACGGTGACGAGACAGACGTCTCGTTTCCGTCCCACGCCACGGTGACGAGACAGACGTCTCATTTCCGTCCCACGCCACGGTGACGAGACAGACGTCTCCTTTCCGTCCCACGCCACGGTGACGAGACAGACGTCTCGTTTCCGTCCCACGCCACGGCGACGAGACAGACGTCTCGTTTCCGTCCCACGCCACGGCGAGACAGACGTCTCGTTTCCGTCCCACGCCACGGCGAGACAGACGTCTCGTTTCTGTCCCACGCCACGGCGACGAGACAGACGTCTCGTTTCCGTCCCACGCCACGGTGACGAGACAGACGTCTCGTTTCCGTCCCACGCCACGGCGACGAGACAGACGTCTCGTTTCCGTCCCACGCCACGGCGACGAGACAGACGTCTCGTTTCCGTCCCACGCCACGGCGAGACAGACGTCTCATTTCCGTCCCACGCCATGGCGAGACAGACGTCTCGTTTCCGTCCCACGCCACAGCGAGACAGACGTCTCGTTTCCGTCCCACGCCACGGTGACGAGACAGACGTCTCGTTTCCGTCCCACGCCATGGTGACGAGACAGACGTCTCATTTCCGTCCCACGCCATGGCGAGACAGACGTCTCGTTTCCGTCCCACGCCATGGCGAGACAGACGTCTCGTTTCCGTCCCACGCCACGGTGACGAGACAGACGTCTCGTTTCCGTCCCACGCCACGGCGACGAGACAGACGTCTCGTTTCCGTCCCACGCCACGGCGAGACAGACGTCTCGTTTCCGTCCCACGCCACGGTGACGAGACAGACGTCTCGTTTCCGTCCCACGCCACGGCGACGAGACAGACGTCTCGTTTCCGTCCCACGCCACGGCGAGACAGACGTCTCGTTTCCGTCCCACGCCATGGCGAGACAGACGTCTCGTTTCCGTCCCACGCCACGGCGACGAGACAGACGTCTCGTTTCCGTCCCACGCCACGGCGACGAGACAGACGTCTCGTTTCCGTCCCACGCCACGGCGAGACAGACGTCTCGTTTCCGTCCCACGCCACGGCGAGACAGACGTCTCGTTTCCGTCCCACGCCACGGCGAGACAGACGTCTCGTTTCCGTCCCACGCCACGGTGAGACAGACGTCTCGTTTCCGTCCCACGCCACGGTGACGAGACAGACGTCTCGTTTCCGTCCCACGCCACGGCGAGACAGACGTCTCGTTTCCGTCCCACGCCACGGCGAGACAGACGTCTCGTTTCCGTCCCACGCCACGGTGACGAGACAGACGTCTCGTTTCCGTCCCACGCCACGGTGACGAGACAGACGTCTCCTTTCCGTCCCACGCCACGGTGACGAGACAGACGTCTCGTTTCCGTCCCACGCCATGGCGAGACAGACGTCTCGTTTCCGTCCCACGCCACGGTGACGAGACAGACGTCTTGTTTCCGTCCCACGCCATGGCGAGACAGACGTCTCGTTTCCGTCCCACGCCACGGTGACGAGACAGACGTCTCCTTTCCGTCCCACGCCACGGTGACGAGACAGACGTCTCGTTTCCGTCCCACGCCACGGCGAGACAGACGTCTCGTTTCCGTCCCACGCCACGGTGACGAGACAGACGTCTCGTTTCCGTCCCACGCCACGGCGAGACAGACGTCTCGTTTCCGTCCCACGCCACGGTGACGAGACAGAC
The DNA here is from genome assembly GCF_933228915.1 of Telmatherina bonti. Taxonomy (NCBI): domain Eukaryota; kingdom Metazoa; phylum Chordata; class Actinopteri; order Atheriniformes; family Telmatherinidae; genus Telmatherina; species Telmatherina bonti. The sequence continues at coordinate 5,503,364 of NC_136621.1, forward strand.
GTCTCGTTTCCGTCCCACGCCACGGTGACGAGACAGACGTCTCGTTTCCGTCCCACGCCACGGCGACGAGACAGACGTCTCGTTTCCGTCCCACGCCACGGTGACGAGACAGACGTCTCGTTTCCGTCCCACGCCACGGTGACGAGACAGACGTCTCGTTTCCGTCCCACGCCACGGCGAGACAGACGTCTCGTTTCCGTCCCACGCCACGGCGAGACAGACGTCTCGTTTCCGTCCCACGCCACGGCGAGACAGACGTCTCGTTTCCGTCCCACGCCACGGTGACGAGACAGACGTCTCGTTTCCGTCCCACGCCACGGTGACGAGACAGACGTCTCTGCTTTCATGTGGAACCTTGTTTGTGTGGAGAAACCACCAGAAGCTCTAAGCGAACACTGATGTTCTCTGTTTTTGGTTTGTTCTGTCTGGATGTTGACGCTGGTAAAGCAGGGTGTCCAAATTCGCTCCTCAAGCGCGGCTGTCCTGCAGGTTTTCCATGTATCCCTGCTCCAACACACCTGGCTTCATTTAAATGGATCCAACAGCCAATGAAATTCTGCACAATGACTGCTTAGTTTGAGTCAGGTGTGTTGGAGCAGGGATGCATGGAAAGTCTGCAGAACTGTGGCCCTGGAGGACCGGAGCTGGACACCCCTGTGGTCGAGTCTTTTAGCCGAGTTTTTCCTCGTCATGCTGCTCTGCTAGCATCATGTTAGCGTCACTGCTGTCTGCTAACATCTTCCAGATCATTAAAAAGTTTTGTGTCTTGTGGCTCCAGCAGCATCTTTTTACTCCTCCGACCAGTTCAACCCAGTTGCTGTCTGATAACTGGTAATCCATCACCTGCAAGCTGCAGCCGCAGCAAAGCGTACTAGTCTCGATACTGGCTTCCAGTTTATCACAGGATCCAGTTGAACCTTTCATTTCAGCGTCTCAGAGACCCGGCACTGTCTTACCAGTCTCCATCCAGAGCTCCGCGGCATATGAAGCACTGCATTCATAGATCCAGATCAACCGGTGAATGTGCTGGAGCATTTTCAGAGCCTCTCAGACCCTCCATTGCTTTAAAAACATGCATTTATTGCATGTTTTTCTGTTTACCAAAATTTTATTCCCATTTTTATATTGTTTCATGTTTTTATCTGATATGAGGATTTGTTTTCCTGGAACTTAAGTGCAGATAATATATCTGCGACAGCCCTGATGGTCCGTCTGCTTTGTGGCTTGCAGACGTGTCTAAAGGGACTAAACCAGAGGTAGGAAAACTCCGGTCCTCTAGTGCCACAGTCCTGCAAATGTTAGGAGTTTCCCTGCTGCAACACACCTGGCACACATCAGCAGACTGGTGCAGAGCTTGATGTCAAACAGGTGTGTTGCAGCAGGGAAACTCCTAACATTTGCAGGACTGTGGCACTAGAGGACGGGAGTTTCCGACCTCTGGACTAAACTCATAGCAGTTACACAAACATCCCGTTTGCCAAGTTAATGATGTATTTCAGTGAGTGAGTGTCCAACAGAACAACAGGGCGTGTTTTCTGACATCCAGATGAAAACGAGCGCCACGGACTCGAACGGGAAGATTTCACACTCAGATGGAGCATTACAGGCTTTCTGCCTGCTTGTTCCGACACTGAAGCTGCTTCCTGAAGGTGAAACTTTAACATGTTGGGATTTTATAAAGCTGCAGGTTGCCTAGCGACAGCATCCTCGCCATCCATCGGTGGATGATGCCTCTGGCTCGCCATTCAGAAATGAAGCAAATGTTTTTTCTGTAAACGTACCAGATGGAAGATCTCTCCCGACTAAAACTGCTTCTTCACTCCTGCTTTTCATGCAGACTTCCAGCTGCTGCTGGACTTTGATTAAAGGCTCTTTTTGTGAGATTAATCATGGAAAAACAGAGTTTGGTTGTCACGGTAACTGGGTGTGTTGAACTGTAGAACTGGTGGAGCCAGTTTCTGTGTATTAATGTATGACCAAGCCCTGCAGTCTGTAGCAGGCAGAGAAATATGTAGCGATGTCACCGACACCCCCCATCCCCCCCCCCACAAACCCGCCTGATTGGATCAGCTTTCACAGCTCACCTGACACGCCTCCTGAATCTGCCGCCGAACCACCTCCTTAATGGTGGGTGTGTTTAGTCTGGGGGGGTGAAACAACAGGCTGATGCTGGTGTCAGTGCTCTCTAACGTGACTTCTGGCCATCCCAGGTCCAGGTCTGGCACCTCCTCCTCCGACTCGGCTGGGAAGTAGGTGGAGGGGCTGCTTTCCTCTGGCAGTGAGCCTCTGGAATCTTCCTCCACAACCGGTAATTCTGCATTTTCCAAAATGAAGAGAATCTCTTCCTCTGACAGAAAGCGGCTGAGCTGCTCGGCTTGGAGGAACTCCTCGTAGGCCTCTTTGCCTCCACAGAGCAGAGCGTAGATGGCCAGGCGGTAGGATTCCTTGTAGTGTGGCTGGACGTAGACCTCATGGGCGTCCTCTCTGCCGACAGACAGGCAGGATGGCCTGGACTCCATGGAGGCTGGAGCCCTCTGAGTCTGGAAGCCACAGCCGTCTTCTTTACCTTCAGCGTGATGAGAAACTGTTACAGGATTCATGGAGTCCCAGCACCTTTAAAAAGCCTCCGTTCTGTTTCACCAGGCGTGTGAAAGAACTAACATTTCACCTGCACTGACTTGTGTTTACATTCATCCAAAATATTAAACAATTTATGACAGATTACAGAAATATGATCATAAACGGAGGAGATATAAAGTCAAAGTAAAACTCACTTTAATGTTGTGGAAATGAATCCAGGCTGTCCCGCAGAGTCCTGAACCCTGAACATGTCTAGAACCAGAGCTGGTTTCAGCTCCAACGTGATCCGGAGCCACACTGAGGAAACCAGCAACCTGTTGTACCTGCCCTGTTCACCGCGCTGACAGTGACTGGAAGAAGCCCCGCCCACACAGCTCACCTGAGCTGCAGGATTGTTTGCCAACCCAGCTGTCACGCCTGGCTCCAACACATACATGCATATTTTTCTCTTTTATTGCCGCCAGACAGTGAGAGAGACAAGAAAGAGGCCAGGTGAAGGTTGATGAGGTTTATTACCGTCATGAAGCAGCGGAGGGAAAACACGACAAGCCAGACACTTCAGACAGGAAGTGAACGTTTTCTCAGCGGATTCCTGCATTATGAGGCGAGAACAGTGAGATCATCTCATCATCGCTCTGACTGCACATTCCGCTTTATTCCAGCTCTGATGCTGGGAGACGGAGCGCCACCGCTCGGTGGAGGGTTCAGCCTCTCAGCGGCGGTTTCAGCCTCCATGACGAGCGGAACGAGGCGTGGAACTTCAGCAGCGTCTACAACTAAACAAACAGCTCACGGTTTCATGCTCATGCTAAGAATCACTGTTACTACGGCAACCGTCTCCACCCTCAGACACATCCACCTTTTACTTTCTGGGTGGGGTTGGAGACTTCATGAATCTGGGAGGGGTTGGAGACTTGACACTGCGAGGGGGAGTCGGAGACTTGGGAGTCGGGGTGGGAGACTTGGGGACTGGGGTGGAAGCGGGAGTGGAGGCGGGGCTCTTCATGGACTGCGCTGGGGTCTGGGCCTTGGGCGGGGTGGGGGTCGGGGTCTTGGCGGGTGGAGCTGGGGACTTGGGCGCGGGTGCAGGAGCGGCCATTCTGGGCTGTCCCAGCTTGGGCTCAGGGATTGGCTCGCCGTGTCGGTAGACGCTGACGGTAATCTCCACGAACTCGCCACCGTACTTGTTCCGGACGTTGATGCTGTACTTTCCGGAGTCGTCCGGGGTGACCTTGTTGATGACGAGGCTGGCAAACTTGCCGCCGTCAAATGTGACCTTGGTGTGCTCCGTGGAGGAGACCTCCTGCTCGTTCTTGAACCAGGTGACCTCAGGGGTGGGTTCTCCCCACACGGTGCAGGTCAGGCTCAGAGACTGCAGAGGTCAGAGGTCATTCAGAAACATTACAGGTTGATTAAACCAACAGATCATTACCAGAGATGCACATTTAGCTAAAATACACAATCTAAACAGTTTTATTCTTGACTAAATGTAGAACATTCCCAGTAGAACATAAACAACAGAGATAAACTGAGACATTTTCCTATTTCATTAAAAATATGAGTTCATTTTGAATCCAAAAGCAGCAACAAGTCTGTAAAAAGTCGCCAACAAAAGGCTGGAAAAGCAGGGATACAAAGAGCACTTCAGAGAGGCAGAGTCTCAGACGGAAAGGTGGACAGAGGTTCACCAGTCTGCGTATAAAAGTTGTGGAACAATTTCAGATAAACGTTCCTTAACATAAAAATAGTGAAACTTTGAAGATCCTGAATCTAAATCTGGCGGAATCTCTGTGTGCATGGGCAAAGGTGGCACACATCATCAAAAGCAAAGATGATTCCCTGCTGGAAGTCACTGCAGGGACTCAGGAAGACTTCCACACATGCAGGTTCAAGCTCCATCATCATAGGGAAGAGGATCCAGAAACATGCCATCTTCTCTGGACCAAAGCTCATTTTAAACGTTCTGAGTGGAAACCTGGATGAAGATGTGGAATAGTTTGTGGACAGCATGGACGGCGTGTCCTGCAGACTAAAGAGGAGAGGGAGCATCCAGCTTGTTATCAGCCTGCATCTCTGATGGGATGGGGTTGCATTAGTGCCGATGGCGTGGGCAGCTTCCACATCTGGGAAGCTCCATCAATGCTGGAACATCTGCTCCCATCCAGACAACGTCTCTTTCAGGGAAGACCTTGCAGGTTCCACCATGCTGGACCACATTCTGATGGTGGAACAGGAGAACTGGTCTGCTGCAGTCCACACCTTTCACCAGTACTAACATCTGGAGCATCATGGAAGCAGAAATCCAGCAACAAGGTCTAGTAGAGATGCTGGAATCCTGCATCAGACCAGAACGGGACGACATTCCTCTCCGAAAACTCTAGCAGCTGCTCTCCTCGCTTCCAGATCTTTCCAGACAAGAGGAGATGCTAACGATGCTAAATCCACCCTGAAACTAGTTTTTACAGATCTGTTGCTCCCATCAGATATCTAAATATTTAAAAATTGAAATTACATGATTAAACGTCTCAGGCTCAACATCTGATACATTGTTTTATCTTCTACTGGGAAATCAATCAGGGTTCATAAGATTTGGAAATCAGTAGATTCTGTTGTTATTGGGTTGTTAGAAAAAAGCAAGTTCCAACCTGAAATTAGTTTGTTGAGAAAGCCGAAGGGCTGTCCAGAAAACAGATAAATTCTCACCTTCTCTTCCATAATTGTGACCACATCAGGTAGACCGCCCACCACTCTGCCACGGTCTGCGGACAGACAACAGAAAATAACTCATCTGAAATAATAATAAAATGTAATAAAAGTGTCTGTTAGAGTTTCAACATCTTTTATCTGAAACATAAAGGTTAAATCAGCTAAATAAAAGTTCCACTTACTCTTCTCAGCAAATGCTGCAGCTCTGAAAAACAAAACTCAGTATAATTTACGTGGTTTGACACAGTTTAAAGTCAAAAGCTGCTGCAATCAAAACTCACTTCAGTCTGAGGTACTCCTCATAGGCGTCAGTGTAGGCTGCAAAGACAATGTGAATGAAAAATAGAGAAGAAAAAATAAAAATAAAAGCATTAGAAAAAATAAAAAGCTAGAGAGAAAACAAATGCATGAAACAACTCAAAAAGTCAAAATAAAATAAAAGCACACTGCGTTACCTTGTCCCGATAGGTCGAATGTCCGGGTGTGGGTTGTAACGCCATCTGAGATCTCGATGGCGTAGTGACCTTTCTCTTTATCGGATGGATCACAGATCTGCATCCAGGCCATCTCCGCCGTGCCGCCGATCCTCATCTTCTCCGAAGAGGCGATCTTACTCTCTCTGCAGGTTCATACCACAAACATCACCAGTTTCATACAAACACAGATCAGTGATGCCCACTCAGGGTCTAGCAGAGGTTGTCTGATGAAAACCTCCAGCTTCTGAGAACCGTATCGTCACAAATACACAGCATGTTTTCTAGAATACAGATAAAATATTCAGTATGTATCTGATTATTTCTCATAAAACACGGAACATTTAGAGTAAATTTACAGCAACAGGATAAAAACCCAAACTGAGACAGACAGACAGAAAGCAGGAGGCTGTACTTGTGCTTCCAGATGGTCTTCATCTCCTCGGTGTAGTAGTTCATGTAGCACTGCAGCCTGATGCCCTCTGGAGTGCACTGCAGCACCAGGTCAGAGGCAGACGCACCTGCCGGGGAACACACACCTGCAGTCAGGGGCGTGAAAACGAAACCCCGACAGCGCGGCGTGATGCAGAAGTCAGGGGAAAGGAATCAGGACCAGCATGGTGGGGTGAAGAGGTTCTGCGAGGGGGGGGGAGCAACCGCTGCATCTCTTTTTTAATTCATCTTTCATTTATTTTCTCATAAAAAGTCAGTTTCCCTCCTCTGAATTACTGAGACTCATATGAGTCATGCCTGCTTTTCCTACGGCCCCCAGTATTAGTAGTAATAGTAGTAGCACTGTTATTACTCATTTTAGCATAGTTATTACTACTTTATTGTCTTATTACCTCTTCCTCTTGTTTTTTTGGTTTGCTGGCTTTGTTGAGAGGCGCTTTATAGATAAAAGCCTCTATTTTATAATTAAATATTATTCTTTCTTTTTAAGATTCTTTTGCTGAATTTACATATTAATGCTGGACCAGACAGGCCAGGTGGTGGAGCGAGTAAACAGAAGAATCTAGACGAAGCCGGAAACACCAGGTAGAAAGCAGCAGCATGGAACAAGCAGCTGCAAAACCTGGAAGAAAACAAAACTACCTGCAACATCTGCAAGAAAATCAAACCATCAGGAGCACCCACAGAAACACAGACAAGCTGGAGAAAATCATCAACCACTACAGGGTAAATATGCAAAACCCTTAAATAAGCACTAATAACAGTAAATGTTCATTCATTCATTCATTCATTGAACCACCTGGTCTGATTAAGGGTCATGGGGGAGCTGGAGCCTATCCCAGCAATCACTGGGCGAGAATAAACATCAAAATTATAATACATGTTCACAGTCTTGTAACCAAGAATGCTCTTCCTAATACCTCACTCACATCTTTTCCAGTTTTATCTTCCAGGTTTTTCACTGTTTTCTTTGTTATTCTTTCTCCTAACACACTGAGTTGTAAATATTGACATTATTTTCCATAAAAAGCAAAGACTTGTGGACTGTTGGAATGATTCCTGGAAAAGTTGTGCGGTCAGTTTTATTCACGCAGCTGAGCTGAGCAGCGGGAAAGCAGCCGTGAAGGAAGTCACGATGACCCAAACCCAACCTACCAGCAATGTGGGCGATGGCACTGATGATGTCGTCAAACACTGAAAAGTCAAAGAGGAGATGAAAGTCAGATGCTGCAGAAGGCAGGAAACGTGTCACCATGTCCATCTATTCCTTCTGGAGAGGAACAACGCACCTTTGCCTGAAATGTCAAACAGCGACGTGTCCTTCCCTCTGTCGTCACTCAGCACGGCTTTAAACACACCCTGATCTTTTCTGGAGAACTAAATAAACACAATTATTGCAGCAACAGCAGAATACAAGTCTGGTTTTACATCTACGTGAAGGAAAACTGTTTGGTTCCCAACATGCAGAGAACTCATCAACCACGGCTGAGTTGGACAGAAACTTTAAAACTCCAAGCTTTTTCTGGCTGTTTTTGTTCCGCTTGGTTGTTTTTTTATTTAAAACTTTATGTGGAAGCTAATTCCTTTTAATCCCAGCCAGCCTGCAGACACGATGTTTTCAGCCTCAGATGTCAGATTATGAGGCTAAAATGAAGTAAAATTAATGTATTTATAGTTTCTTACAAACAGAACTTCATAGAAATCTTTTCTCAAATCTTTTGGAGGAAAAATATCTGCATATTTCCATATTTACACTTTTTCCTCATTTCCACGTCTTCCTGCTACTATCTACCTGCTCTCCTCACTGCAGCACCTCCACCTCAGCTGCATCCCAAACGTCTTCTTGGCTTTATTCCAGCCATAGAGGATCATTATTTTCCTGCTTTTCTCATCACTTGTTGATCTTTGGCTGCTCCTGATTGGACGTTACCGTCAGTTTAAGCTCTCTGATTGGTGGAAAGTCTGACAGGAAGTGTCTTCATCATCATGTCCAGGTGAAAATAGAGGTCTCTTAGCAACATGGTAGTGATGGTGATGAAGATGTGATAAATAATGGTGTTATCATGGATCAATGTTGTGTCTGGATGTAAACCTGGACAGATAGAAATGCTGGAAATCCTCCGGAGACCACCTTAAAGGCAAGACATCACACTATACTGCTTGGTATAAGGGACAGTGCTCAGGGTCAAGCTGAGTTTTTAGGGTTAAACTGGACCTGATCCCAGTCGCAGTGGGAGGTGATGACCTGGACACTTCCAGGATAAGATGGAGGCTCACTCTGGCTTCCAGCGCCAGCTGACCTTCACATGCAGGTCCGACTGTGCGGACAGGAATCTAAAAGTCCAGTTTTTAACCGTTCAGCATTTAGGGAACCGTTACTGGTCAGTTTGGGAAAATACAAACACAGAAAGCTGAACATGAGCTCAGTGTTTGTTCCACAGCTTTTTCATGCTGACATGAGGGATGTTTGTACCATCGGCAGAGGAAGAGCACACGCTCCAGACATGACGTTGGGGGGAGTTTCTGGAACAATCTCATCATCCTCTTTGTACCAGTGGAAAGCAGTCTCCTTCTTCACATTAGCCACCTACAAGCAGGGTCGAACAGAGTCAGCCAGAGAAGGGAAAGCTTGCAGAATAAATGAGGTTAAAATGCAGCTGAACCTGCTGCTTTGTTACCTTGCATGCGAGCATGACAGTGCAGTCCTCTGTGACGGTGAAGTAGAGGTACTCGGAGAAATGTGGACCTGCAGCGGGAAGAGGGAATGAACATGTTCTTCATGTTGGCGTTCACTCATAAAGGTGTTGGAGTGCTTGGCGTACCCTGCTTCCTGATGTGCTCCTTCCTCTGGAACTCCGCCTCCTTCAGAGCAGCTTTAAACACTGAAACAGAAAAATCAGAAATCAGAAATCCACGAGAGCTCGATCGACCGTCTTCCTGTTGAGTCTCACCATCTCCCACCAGGACCAGGGAGCTCTGGTTTTTGGCCTTGCCGTCGTGGATCTGGACGGTGTATGTTCCCTCGTTGGCTCTGGTGAACAGATCCACCGTCATCTGGATGACGCCTGTCGCCACATCATGGCTGATCTTCTGACCCTGACAGAGAAACAAGGATCAGGTTTCCACCAGGACGAGTCTGGCATGTTTTCTACCTGCTGCAGCTCTGGGACGATGCAAACGTCTCCCGTAACTCACAGAACGACGTCATATTCACAACCAAGCATTTGTTTCACATCAGAACATGTGAGATGTGTGAATGTGATGCGTAAGATGCCAGGAAAGCCAATATTCATGTGATGCTGTTTAGTCAGCTGCAGAAAAGTCACGGATGTCTGTTTGTTTGTTTTAATCAGATTAAATCAGAAACTAAGTTAATTTACAGCCTGGATACCATCATTTCTAAACCTTTCACATAAATTCATTAAAATTTTATCTTGTGAATAAAATGTATGTTTACATTTGTAAACCAGTCGTCATTAATCATGAGCTGTAGATAAATTCCACGTTTTCCTGCACATTTATGCTCATTCAGAAACACTTTCAGTTAACCTGAGACGCTAACAAACACTGTAAAGTCTAACCATTGGCTTCACTAACAATCTGCAAACTCATTGCACAAAAATGTTTTCAATAACCTGAGTGAGTTTAACGAACCATGGGGGGTTAGCGTTACACCCCACACACACTCACTGGGTTTCCACACTATATAAAGCTATAAAGGAGAACCACTGCAGACCAGCAAGGCCCTGAACCTAACTGCTTCCCAGGTGTAATAATATGGAGCCCAATGCTCCTGGTCTGCAACATTCACTGCTAAAAGGGACATTTTCACCACCTGTCCCACAAAATAAACAGAAACTACAACCACAAAACCATTTTACTCTTAAAAGTAGATTACAATAAACAAGACTGATTTTATTGCTCTGAATGCATCATGACAAGGCAACAAGACAAACCTTGATATCACAGTTCACCTATCTAGAGCCAATCTGCTTAAAGCACCAACATGTCTGGCTTTATCACAGGCGAGCGAGTCTGCAGGAGCTGACTCACTCCGCTGAGTCACGATCTTAGTGAAGTCAGTATGCAGGACTCTTTATCTAGCTATTTATCAAATTTTAATCATCTTTTCTATGTTTATAAACGTCCTACAATCAACCGAGCTGCCACGAAACCTGCAGCAGGAGCTGAGTTTGGTGACTGGATCCCTAAACTTCTGCTGCACACCTCCAACCACCCCGTGTAGGTCTAGCTCCTCAACAGTTGCAACAGCTTCAGCATTCGCATTTATTCTTTATTACGTTGAAAAACAAACAAACCAATAAATAAATAAATTTATTGAAAAATAAATAAACAGTCATGTAGCTTGATTGTTTTCCAGACTTACACAAGAAACCTGCATTAGACAGGTGAGAGCCAGTCATGGCTGGTCTGTTGAAACGACATGTCTACGCTGTTCTTCGCTGTCAGCACAGCGTCACAGCTGATCTGATTGGTGACGTCACAGAGTGACTTCTGGTGATCAGAGGTTGCTTCTCCAACAGGATGTTTGTTCTTTAACTGGGCTTTAATCTGGCTTCAACGTGGCTCAAACCTGGCTTTATAGGGCCTTAACTGGGCTTTTCTTTCTGATGGTGGGTAAATAATATTTACCTTCTGCTCCTAAACTTTGATAAGTGAGCTATAAATGTGTTTGTTTGAATAAATGTTACTTTAACCTTTAACTTATTCAGGTTAAAGCAACTTTTATCCAAACAAACTGAAAAGACATTCAGTCGTCTTCAGAGTCAGCAGAAAGAAATTCAGTTTTCTCCTCATCACTAGCAAGTCATTTCTACAGATCTGTGTTGTCATCATTTCCGGTTACATGATGGTGTTTCTGACCATGATCAGGTGACTTACAACATGTAGATTTATCATCAGCTGATTACTGAATAACAAGCTACGACTGGTCTCTGCCAGTTTAATAAATTCAGATTTTTTCAACTCATGAATGTGATGAGATTAATCAGCAGGATGCAGTTTCGGACTCCGGGGCCTGGAGGGTAAAGTTTGTCTCAGAAATGAGAAATGACTTCAGACCGAGTCAGCGGTGAATGCTGCCATCGTACCTCCCCGCTGGTCACTTCTTTGTCGTTAACGATGAACCTGTACGACACGGATGGAGACAGCTTGACGGCCTGCAGCCAGAAGCGCACGTGGCCTTTCTCCAGGATCTCATAGTTCAGGCCGTGTTTCAGAGGAACAACTGCCCGACGACACACAGATCAGAGTATGAGGTGATGCAGGACGATGTCAGAGCTGCAACGTCAGGAAACCACACTTACTTGGATGTCTGATGGCGTAGCTGAGCTCCAGCATGGTGTTCAAAGCTGCAGAAGAAGCAAGAGACGGCATCACATCCTGGAAGCAGTTCAGACTCAGAAAGCGGATTAGGCTGGAGACTCACCGTCCTCAGTCAGCGTGTGGCTGGCTGACACGCCGTCTGTGTCGGTAACGACCACCGAGTATCTGCCCAGGTCATCCTTATCAGGGTTGTTAAAGGTCAGTCTGGAGCTGTGGACCAAACGCAGACACAAAGGAACCGGCGTGAGATTTATTCTCAGTTTCCTAAATGTCTCCCAGGAATCGCTCCCTCACGGTCAGGTTTATGATGATGATGAGGATGAAGATGTGTAGTGCATTTTTCTGCCATCATCCGCTCCTCAGTCATACCTGGTGATGGTGAGCTACATGCAGACCCAGCTGTCCTGGTTACTGGCGGAAACACGCGCTAAGCGCCACACTGGAGGCAGGGAGGGACACACGCTGCCTGGGCGGAATGCTAACCGCCCCCCCACCCCCTCCACCGTCACTGGACATCAACACTTTACCTGGACGTCAACACTTTGCCTGGACGTCAACACTTTGCCTGGACGTCCACACTTTGCCTGGACGTCAACACTTTGCCTGGACGTCAACACTTTACCTGGACGTCCACACTTTGCCTGGACGTCAACACTTTGCCTGGACGTCAACACTTTACCTGGACATCCACACTTTACCTGGACGTCAACACTTTGCCTGGACGTCCACACTTTACCTGGACGTCAACACTTTGCCTGGACGTCCACACTTCGCCTGGACGTCAACACTTTGCCTGGACGTCAACACTTTACCTGGACGTCAACACTTTACCTGGACATCCACACTTTACCTGGACGTCAACACTTTACCTGGACGTCAACACTTTGCCTGGACGTCAACACTTTGCCTGGACGTCAACACTTTACCTGGACGTCAACACTTTACCTGGACATCCACACTTTACCTGGACGTCAACACTTTGCCTGGACGTCAACACTTTGCCTGGACGTCCACACTTTACCTGGACGTCAACACTTTGCCTGGACGTCCACACTTCGCCTGGACGTCAACACTTTGCCTGGACGTCAACACTTTGCCTGGACGTCAACACTTTACCTGGACGTCCACACTTTACCTGGACGTCAACACTTTGCCTGGACGTCAACACTTTACCTGGACGTCAACACTTCGCCTGGACGTCAACACTTTGCCTGGACGTCAACACTTTACCTGGACATCCACACTTTACCTGGACGTCAACACTTTGCCTGGACGTCAACACTTTGCCTGGACGTCCACACTTTACCTGGACGTCAACACTTTGCCTGGACGTCCACACTTCGCCTGGACGTCAACACTTTGCCTGGACGTCAACACTTTGCCTGGACGTCAACACTTTACCTGGACGTCCACACTTTACCTGGACGTCAACACTTCGCCTGGACGTCAACACTTTGCCTGGACGTCAACACTTTGCCTGGACGTCCACACTTTACCTGGACGTCAACACTTTGCCTGGACGTCAACACTTTGCCTGGACGTCCACACTTTACCTGGACGTCAACACTTTGCCTGGACGTCAACACTTTACCTGGACGTCAACACTTTGCCTGGACGTCAACACTTTACCTGGACGTCAACACTTTGCCTGGACGTCAACACTTTGCCTGGACGTCCACACTTTGCCTGGACGTCAACACTTTACCTGGACATCAACACTTTGCCTGGACGTCAACACTTTGCCTGGACGTCCACACTTTGCCTGGACGTCAACACTTTACCTGGACATCAACACTTTGCCTGGACGTCAACACTTTGCCTGGACGTCAACACTTTGCCTGGACGTCAACACTTTGCCTGGACGTCAACACTTTGCCTGGACGTCCACACTTTGCCTGGATGTCAACACTTTGCCTGGATGTCAACACTTTGCCTGGATGTCAACACTTTGCCTGGATGTCAACACTTTGCCTGGACGTCAACACTTTGCCTGGACATCAACACTTTACCTGGATGTCAACACTTTGCCTGGACGTCAACACTTTGCCTGGATGTCAACACTTTGCCTGGACGTCCACACTTTGCCTGGACGTCAACACTTTACCTGGACGTCAACACTTTGCCTGGACGTCAACACTTTGCCTGGACATCCACACTTTGCCTGGACGTCCACACTTTACCTGGACGTCAACACTTTGCCTGGACGTCAACACTTTGCCTGGACGTCAACACTTTGCCTGGATGTCAACACTTTGCCTGGATGTCAACACTTTGCCTGGACGTCCACACTTTGCCTGGACGTCAACACTTTACCTGGACGTCAACACTTTGCCTGGACGTCAACACTTTGCCTGGATGTCAACACTTTGCCTGGACGTCAACACTTTGCCTGGACATCAACACTTTACCTGGATGTCAACACTTTGCCTGGACGTCAACACTTTGCCTGGATGTCAACACTTTGCCTGGACGTCAACACTTTGCCTGGACGTCCACACTTTGCCTGGACGTCAACACTTTGCCTGGACGTCAACACTTTGCCTGGACGTCAACACTTTGCCTGGACGTCCACACTTTGCCTGGACGTCAACACTTTACCTGGACGTCAACACTTTAACTGGACGTTCACACTTTGCCTGGACGTCAACACTTTGCCTGGACGTCAACACTTTACCTGGACGTCAACACTTTAACTGGACGTCCACACTTTGCCTGGACGTCAACACTTTGCCTGGACGTCCACACTTTGCCTGGACGTCAACACTTTGCCTGGACGTCAACACTTTACCTGGACGTCAACACTTTAACTGGACGTCAACACTTTACCTGGACGTCCACACTTTACCTGGACGTCCACACTTTGCCTGGACGTCCACACTTTGCCTGGACGTCCACACTTTGCCTGAATGGCCACAGTTTGCCTGGACGTCAACACTTTGCCTGGACGTCAACACTTTGCCTGGACGTCAACACTTTACCTGGACGTCAACACTTTGCCTGGACGTCAACACTTTGCCTGAATGGCCACAGTTTGCCTGGACATCAACACTTTGCCTGGACGTCAACACTTTGCCTGGACGTCAACACTTTGCCTGGACGTCAACACTTTAACTGGACGTCAACACTCTGGCTGGACGTCAACACTTTGCCTGGACGTCAACACTTTGCCTGGACGTCCACACTTTGCCTGGACGTCCACACTTTGCCTGGACGTCAACACTTTACCTGGACGTCCACACTTTAACTGGACGTCAACACTCTGGCTGGACGTCAACACTTTGCCTGGACATCAACACTTTGCCTGGACGTCCACACTTTACCTGGACGTCAACACTTTAACTGGACGTCAACACTCTGGCTGGACGTCAACACTTTGCCTGGACGTCAACACTTTGCCTGAATGGCCACAGTTTGCCTGGACATCAACACTTTGCCTGGACGTCAACACTTTGCCTGGACGTCAACACTTTACCTGGACGTCAACACTTTAACTGGACGTCAACACTCTGGCTGGACGTCAACACTTTGCCTGGACGTCAACACTTTGCCTGGACGTCCACACTTTGCCTGGACGTCCACACTTTGCCTGGACGTCCACACTTTGCCTGAATGGCCACAGTCAACACTTTGCCTGGACGTCAACACTTTACCTGGACGTCAACACTTTGCCTGAATGGCCACAGTTTGCCTGGACGTCAACACTTTACCTGGACATCCACACTTTACCTGGACGTCAACACTTTGCCTGGACGTCAACACTTTACCTGGACGTCAACACTTTACCTGGACGTCAACACTTTACCTGGACGTCAACACTTTGCCTGGACGTCCACACTTTGCCTGGACGTCAACACTTTACCTGGACGTCAACACTTTACCTGGACGTCCACACTTTGCCTGGACGTCAACACTTTACCTGGACGTCCACACTTTGCCTGGACGTCAACACTTTACCTGGACGTCAACACTTTGCCTGGACGTCAACACTTTGCCTGGACGTCCACACTTTGCCTGGACGTCAACACTTTACCTGGACGTCAACACTTTACCTGGACGTCCACACTTTGCCTGGACGTCAACACTTTACCTGGACGTCAACACTTTGCCTGGACGTCCACACTTTACCTGGACGTCAACACTTTACCTGGACGTCAACACTTTACCTCGACGTCAACACTTTGCCTGGACGTCAACACTTTGCCTGGACGTCAACACTTTACCTGGACGGGACTCACATTTTTCTTGTTCTGTAGGAAACGCCTTGAGATGAGTCAGAAACTAATGCGTAACTAACCATGACTTACCATGACCACAAAGACCAGTCCTTCCCTAATAAGCCTGGTCTTCGGGGTAATCTTCAGTCTGGTTGTGGACTAATGGAGACTTAACCAGTACTGGTTAAGTCTCCATTAGTCCCTGATTTGTTCCTGGTCTGTTTGTGTTAAAGTCTTTGTGTATGTTTGAAAGATTATTAATTGTAACTGATAAGTGATCTCATCCCATTTTTCTATATCTGCTCTATACTTTCAACATTTTTCTGTTGTAAATATAGATTTTTTAAAATTGTGACTCTTTCTTTTGGTGTTGTGAGCAGGAATCGATGCAGGTTTATTTAACCAGCGAGGCTGATGACTGCGTGTAAACAGAGGGGACTGATCCAGGAGCCATTAAGTAAAAGTCCTGTTCCAGCTCAGCTTCACTGCAGGTGAGCCTGTTTGTGAAAACACCTGTTCTAAATGCACAGGTCGACCCAGAAACATGGCAGGACTTTATGGCGCCTGGATAGTAAAGCAGCCACAGCATCAACGTGAGGATGAATGTATCGTGTAACCGACGATGAAAGGAAGAGAAAGGGAGATATTTCTGATGTTTTAGTTCAGATGAAGGGCTTGGATCAGGTGGAGACAGACCCCAGCTCCAGTTTCAGCAGCTCCACAGCTCCCAGCATGGAGCTAGCCATGGTCTACCACCACCAGCAAAAAACCAGAGCTGATCCGGCACCACCGCAACCCCCCTCCGCATCCTGCAGCCCAAAAGGCTCATCATGGACAGATGTTACTTCTGATGTCACAGCATTGTGTTAGAGAGGAAATTCCTGCCCACCCCCCGGCCCCCCATGAGAGAAAGTCTAGCTCCGCCACTGGGTTCAAAGCTTTTGCAGCGTGGAGAAAATCCGGCTTACGTTCGGCCTTTCGTTGTTATCGCAACCCTGGGGCAGTCGCCGATGGCTTTGTAGTTCTTTGACCAGACAAACTTGGACGTCTCCGAGATCTCACAGGCCTCAAATGAGAGGAAGACGTCTCCGGTCTCTTCATCCACACCGGCCTGGATCTCCTTTGTGCCTGTGAGCAGAACAACCAGTCGTCAGGTGGGAGGCCAGTTTAAAGGCTGGGCTGAGACATAGGTTTATCATGTCTTCGCTGGCTGCCCGTGCACTTCAGGATCCACTTTAAGTTGCTTTTATTTGTTTTTAAATGTTTGAATAGTGCACCTCTCTGAGCTCCTCCATCCCAACAGACCCGCTGGGTCTCTCAGGCCGGCTGACCAACTTCTCCCGACCGTTCCAGGACTACCTGGAAGCTCAGAGGGGACCGGGAACGAGCTGCCTTTATTCATCAGACAGGCCTCCTCTGTATCTGTTACAATTATTCTGCTGAAGACCAACTGTTTGCACCAGCTTTCTCTACATATTGACAAGTGCGCTATAAATAAAGTTGCATTATCGCAGAGAAAAAAGCCGAGCACACAACATTTCATAAAGTTGCAGAATTTCTGGGCCAAAATATGACTTTTAATTCCCCATTTCGGATATAAATTTAACATTTTCACACATTTAATGTGTAAATTTTTAAAACAACAAAGTTTGAAAGGTTCTACGTCGGTCTTCCTGTGTGGAGTTTGCATCTCCTTCCCGTGTTCGCGTGGGTTCTCCGGCTTCCTCCCACCATCCAGAGACATGTGTATTAACTGGTTACTCTAAATTTGTCCCAAGGAGTGTGTGTGAGTGTGAACGATTGTTTGTCTCTCCGTATGGCTCTGTGGACTGGCGACCTGTCCAGGTGTACCTGCCTCCCACCCAGTGACTGCTGGGATGGACTCCAGCTTGGAGTAACTGCTTAAGATAGATGGATATTATTTATGTTATGTAGAGTAATGACTTAAATCTGTGAGTGATTTTCTGTTGGAGTCTGCACAATTCTGCAGGACACACACCTGTTTATCTAACTGATCATATTTCAACCAGAACACATAAAATTAGCATTAAAGAGAAATATTTTCATAAGAAATGCCACCTAAAACAAGAAAAACAAGAAACATGATCTTCGTCTTTGTCCATGGGAGCCATTTTGGAGTTTAATATAAATATATAACTTTAATTTTAAATGCATCACATGACCATCTGATCTTGTCATGAGAGATTCTCATGACCAGAAGTGCAGATATTTAATGCCCCTCCCTCCTACAGCCTGCTAAATGTCCACATCCCCCATGATGCAGAGCCCATTTAAAGGTACCTGGAAGCGCCTTGGCACAGACCGGCTCAGACAGCTGGGAAGATTTTCCTACTCCGTTTGCATTGACAGCTCGAACTTTGAACACGTAGGTTTCCCCTTCCACCAGTCCGGTCACCTGCAGCACAGCATGGAAACATCTTCATGTGGGGGAAGACTTCGCCAGCTCTTACAGGCCTTTAGTTGCTTCATACGTCATAGTTCTCCTACCTGCAGGTAGCGATGGCTCACGGCTTCCTCGTTCAGAGTGACAAACTCAGAGGAGCCCTTCTTGGCCATGTCCACAAAGTATCCAGTGATACCACTTGCTCCGGTATAAACTGGAGCCTTCCACAGGATGACCAGAGAGTGACCCCTGACCTCGCTGAAGTTCAGATCGTAGGCAGGGCCTCGAGTCAGAAAAGAAGAAATCTGAGTATGACCACACCTGCTTCTAAAGGGAACATTTTACACAAGAAGGAGTCGGCTGTGTTTGAGCAGAAAAGACCCAAAACGGCGTCTGTTTCTGTCTTTAAACACACTGAAGCTGCTGGTGTCCTACAGAAATCCTGACTGAGCAGCTAACATGAGCAGCCAGTCAACAGAAACATGACGAACCATGTCATGATGAACCAATCAAAAGTTTGGACACACTCTGTGTGCTCTATTTGCATATGTGCTGCATGGACAGATCAATGCGTGTCAAGTTTTACCTGCAGCAGACCTGAACTCAACATCACAGAGACTTGCTTTTGCTAAACTGAATTTTGAGTGTTATATGTGATGAGTATCAGTGTCCAAGGCAACATTATGGTCTAAAGAGGGTGACTAAGCACAGAACGAGATTTTATGTGTTAAATAAGTCTACCCTTTAATAATATCAGCAGGTGATTAATTAAATGTCAATAGAAAACCTGATTAGTTACCGTCACAACCAGGTACACCTTGCCAGAATGAATCTTCTTCAGAACGAGCTACACAGCTAACCGCTAACAGAGCCTCTGGAGCCTCCAGAGTCTCCAGAGCCTCCAGAGTCCCTAGAGCCTCCAAAGTCTCCAGAGCCTCCAGAGTCCCTAGAGCTTCCAAAGTCTCCAGATCCTCCAAAATTCTCCAGAGTTTCCAGAGTCTCCAGCGTCCCCAGAGGCTCCAGAGCCTCCAGAGCCTATAGCATCCCCAGAGCCTCCAGAGCTTCCAGAGTCCGTAGAACCTCCGGAGCCTCCAGATCCTCCAAAATAATCCAGAGGCTCCAGAGTCTCCAGAGCCTCCAGAGCCTCCAGAGGCTCCAGAGACTCCAGAGTCTCCAGAAGCTCCAGAGCCTCCAGAGCCTATAGCATTCCCAGAGCCTCCAGAGCTTCCAGAGTCCCTAGAGGTTCCAGAGCCTCCAGTGTCCCCAGAGGTTCCAGAGCCTCCAGAGCTTCCAGAGTCCCTAGAGGTTCCAGAGTCTCCAGTGTCCCCAGAGCCTCCAGAAGTGTCCAGAGTCTCCAGAGCCTCCAGAGCCCCCAGAGCCTCCATAGCCTCCAAAATCCCTAGAGGCTCCAGAGCCTCCAGAGTCTCCAGAGCCTCCATAGTCTCCAGAGCCTCCAGAGCCTCCATAGCCTCCAAAATCCCTAGAGGCTCCAGAGCCTCCAGAGCCTCCAGAGCCTCCATGGCCTCCAAAATCCCTAGAGGCTCCAGAGGCTCCAGAGCCTCCAGAGCCTCCAGAGTCTCCAGGGTCTCAAAAGTCTCCAGAGTCCCCAGGGGCTCCAGAGCCTCCACAGTCTCCAGAGCCTCCATAGTCTCCAGAGTCTCCAAAGCCTCCAGAGCCTCCAACGTCCGCAATGCCTCCAGAGGCTCCAGAGCCTCCAGAGCTTCCAGAGTCTACAGAGCCTCCTGAGGCTCCAGAGCTTCCAGAGGCTCCAGAGCCTGGGGCGTGGAACCAGGGACCCTGTTGCTCCCAGAAGGTTTCCGGTGAGGAAACTGATGACACCTTCTTGTGCGCCCACCTGGCCCGCTGAGGCAGTAGGTAGGTCTGAAGAGTTCTCTCCCTTAATTTTCCAGCATGGTACGAGTTATGCAAGGGACAGGTTGCTCAAGAGACAAAGACAATGATGTCATGACTATCAGACCAAAGGCCTCGTCTCCAGAACCTCTAGAGGAAATGGATAATGATTCTGTTATCCATTTCAAGCTGGACGGAACATGACTATGGCCCTTTTCCTGTTTCTCAGCCAATCACAGTGCAATAAATTGTCTGCCTACACTTTTGCTCTCGGATACACACATTCGTCCATAGCAGGAATGTGAGTATGAATTTTGGCCCCGACTACTGAGGACCCTGAGTGGAGAATGAATAACCTGTAAAAATGGCCAATATGTGTTGTTTTTATCGTGCTTACTGCGAGAGCGTTCAACCATCCAGCCTACTGAGAAACTCAGAACCAGACTGAAGACCAACAGGAGAATATTACAGGTGATTCTGCCACATTCAGCTGTGTTTTTTCCACTGAAGCGCCATCATCACCAGTTCCTCCTGGTTGTAAAGGGGACTAATCAGGCAGATGATAACCATCATACCAATCCAATCATATCATGTTTCCTAAAATGACCTTTAAAATCTGGATGTTCTTAAATAGTAAATCTTCCTGATTAATGGAAGAAGAAGTGACGATGATGATGATGATGATGCTGTACCTGGTTCTTCCATGGTCCAAGCTTCACATTTCATGGGGGCACTGGGAGCTGATGCCAGACCAACACCAGCCAGGTTACCAGCCTGGATCTTGAACTCATAAAACGTTCCCTCTGTCAGGTTATCAACCTAAAGGAAAAATTTTTAGGTCAAATCTGGATTCATGGATCCGCTGTGGAAACACGTCGTCTTGGGGACTCACGGTGCAGATTCTCTCTGTGACGGCAGACAGGTTGACCTCCTTCCATACCAAAGTGTCAGCGTCACGCTTGTCGATGTAGTAGGCGTTGACCTTGGAGCCGCCGCAGTGTTTGGGGCTCTTCCAGGCCAGAGTCATGGAGGCGCCGTTGCAGCTCAGCATGGTGATGCCGTACGGAGCGCTGGGAGTGGCTGAAAGTTGCATGTTTATTAAAGATGGAGGCGTGATCTCAACCTTCCTGCACACGTGTTTTTCATGCGTTTTGACTGGACAACTACAGGGCGATCACGCTGAGGGTTAAAGCTTCAGCACGCAGGTTGGATTTAAGGAGTGTCACGAGGAATGAAATTATGTCCTCCTGTGCCTTACTGAGGTGAAGGCCCAGTGGGTCAGTATGGGGGGAGGAATGAAACCTTAATACATACCGTATTCCACCCCCCTGCCTGGACAGAAGGATGAAATGAGACTCTGAGCAAGAGCTTTGTTCAGTTTCTGAATCATGTTTTCATTTCAGTCTACAGTTCATCACGTCAACATGATTTCTGTTGCACGCTCAAACCGTTGTGAAGCGGGCGGTCCTCTTACCGAGGGCGGGCTCCACGGCGATCGGAGAAGACTCCTGGGATTCCTCGCTGAGGCCGAACACGTTGACGGCTTGGACTCGGAAGGTGTAGGTCTCCCCTGGGATCAGACCGTGGACCACAAACCTGAAACAAACACATTTAGAACAATAAAACACAGTGAAGAACCGTCAAGTTTCATTTTCATCATTACCGTCTGTTGCTGGTCTTTTATATGTAAATGTCACTTTTACACCAATGTGGATCCGACAGGATCTAATAGAAGAACGGAGGCAGAACCTATCAGACCGTCTCTGTGAACCCGGATTCCAGTTGGGCTTTAGGTGGCAGAACCAGATCCTGGTTTGGTTTCAGATTGCAGAACCGGATTCCAGTCTGGCTTCTTCGTTCTGGCTTCAGGAAGCAGAATCAGATCCCAGTCTGACTTCAGGAAGCAGACCTCCTCTCTACCTTCAGATCATCTGGCTCGGAGATCCGGATCCATCACTGTAGTCCGGCTGCTATAAGCCTCTTTCCTGTCCTTTCCAGGTCCAACCAGTCCAGGATGATGGCCGTCCTTCCTGGTTTTGATTTATGATGGAGGTTTTCCTCTCCACTGTCTCCTCATGCAGCTCAGGATGAAGGACTGATCCAGTCCATTGGTTTGCTATGTCGTTACTTATGAACTGGTTTATGTGAAGACAGCAGTGAACTGGACTGCTGTGGATCACATGATGGATTTTAACTGGGCCGCTATAATTTGGACTGTGTCTGTATCAGTCAGCACGTTGTTGTCAATTCGCGCTGTACAAATATAGCTGAACTGAATGTCCAGCATGCAGGGAGAAACTCTGGAAACATCACGTCTGCATGGAAACATTACATCTGCATGGAAACATGATGTCTCCATGGAAACATCACGTCTGCATGGAAACATCATGTCTCCATGGAAACATCATGTCTGCATGGAAACTTCATGTCTCCATGGAAACATCATGTCTGATTGGAGACATCACGTCTCCATGAAAACATCACATCTCCATGGAAACATGGCATCTCTGTGTCTGCATGGAAACATCATGTCTCCATGGAAACATCACGTCTCCATGGAAACATCTTGTCTCCACAGAGACTCTGAACACTGTGAAGTTCATTCACACACCTGATGAAAATGTTGACATCCCTGCATTTTTACCACGTTGGATGTTGAATTTTAAAAGACATTAGTTTTAAAGATGTTTTCACCGTAAATTGTGCTGCATTTAGGAGTTTTAGCATCAGATTTTTTGACTATTTGTTTTTTATTGCATCTTTTCTGGAGTTCCATGAAGTTCCAATCAAAAATTTATTTTTTATTTCAGTAGGAGCATCCTGGCTAAATATCATGCCAATGAAAATAACACGAGGACAACGGTCTTCATCTCATTTTCCAAGCAGAAGGTTCCAACGTTTGACAGGCAGTGAGATCCAGAGCTGGCTTACCTGTTTTGTTTGAAGGGTTTGTGGTTACAAGGGAACCACTCCTTGGTTCCAGCAACGCGGCCATCAATGTAATATCCCACCAGGTGTTTCAGATGTTTGGGAGGTTCCCACTGGACGAACACCGAGGACTTGGTGTTCCTGGTGGCAACAACCTGACCGGGAGCAGAGGGGACGCCTGTCCAAGGAAGAAGTTAGTGTCAGAAACTATTTTATTCACAGAAATCAGCATTTTACTCATGGAAAACCTTTTTTTTTTTTCCATAGTGTTTTATTATCAAAGCTTTTGTTTTACACACAAAAGCTAAAAATCTAAAATCTAAATAGATATTTAAGACAGAAGGAAGGAAGATGGTAAAACGTGGAGATGATTTGAGACTTCTTCAGGTCTGCTGGGAATCGAACAAATGAAATATCAAAAGGAGGTGGTGTGTGAGCAGGTGTGTTCAGCAGAGCGTGTTGACATGCAGGAACACATCAATGCTGCTTCAGGATGGAGGATCTGCTTTAAACGACCAGAAGATGGTTTTTCATTCAGATCTGCATGAAACAGGAAGCAGTTTCATCTCTTTAACCCTTTAAAGCCCAACCTAAAAACAGCTGATTACTTTATTTGACCCTGTAACCAAATCTGAAAAAACAACTATTTATTTTTTTGCGAATTGTAGCATTTCTTATCATGTGACAGGTCCAAATTATTGCAGTGTAATCTGATGCCTTCTGGTGTCCGCCAAGGGCAGGAGACCAGTATCATACGCTGCACAACTGGGTTCTGAGCAAAGTTTCTGCCATAAAGTGATGAGAAATGTCTCAGAAGCTGTAGGTTCCAAATATGACACTGTTGGCGTTACAGGGTTAAAACAGACATGTGTGTGTTGTGATTATATGAGCTCATGAAGCCATCGCCATCTCGGTCTTGTAGTTAGAACACACACACAGTGAAAGTGAAGTCATTGTGGAATCCCTGCAGTGGAATCAGTGCTTCATTTATCAATACGTACCAACTGGACGCTCCACATCTGAAACACACAGTCGTCACATTTAGCAACACGCCAGCGTTTCACGTGATTCTGTGATGATGCTTCATCAGAGGTTAAAGAAGAGACATTAAACCTGTTTAAGATGGGATGTAAAGCCTGGATGAGGATGGGCCGCCTCCACGACCTGGCTGGCGTCCCTCCGAGCGCAGAGATTACTTCTGACATTTATTTAGACTGAACTGGCCTTTGCCAGGTAAACTGCCGATGAACGCAGTCTGTCATGTGTTTGGTTAAAACTGGTTGTTTTTCCCAGAAATCTTAACAGCAGACAGGATTGTTCTCAATAAACAGATGATGCCTATATATCACTGACTCTTTGCTTTTACCATTTTTATTTTGCTTATATTAAATTGGCCATATTTGTTTTGATGATTAATTACTTATTTCCTAAAATGTGGATATTTTAACAAAACAAAAACAAAAAAAAAACTTGATGGTAAAATTGTGAAACTTATTCAATACTGGACACAAAACTTGCTTCATTATAGAGAAGGCCGTAATGCTGAACAGGAACTACTGGGTAGTTAACCAGTAGTTACTGGTGACCACAAAGCACCAACTCCAAACTGCAAATAGTGTTACCTGATCCGACCTGAGGTTAAACTATTAATGTCCAGTCAGGAAAGTTCAGGGACAGACCCCACATTCACCATGAGGGTCCAGGAAGTTTATGATAGGAAGAGAGAATACTTTACTCTCAAACCCCCTCCGTCTCCATGGAAACTAGCAGGACCTTCATCTCCATGGAAACTAGCAGGACCTTCATGATTCATGTTAAACGAAGGCAGAGTCACAGTAGGAGTTTTTTAGAGCTGGAATGAAACTTTTCACCACTAAACAGCAACAGCAGGACATGATGTGTGATTGTAGCTGCAAGCTGCCAGAGTTTCTGTCCCACAGTGATGAGACAGACGTCTCTGTAATAAGCAGAGTCTCTGCTTTCATGTTCCCTGTTGGGGTTTGAACTGTGAACTGTGTGCCATAGTCTTTTAGCAGAGTTTCTCCCCATCATGTTGCCATGCTACATGTTAGCATGGCTGCTTCCTGCCCATAGACTGTATATAGAAAGATGGGCGGAGCCTTCATGACATCACCCGTAGGTTTCTGAAGAGCTGAATTGAAGCTTGGTGGGCGGTTCCTACCGTCGCCATGTTGGCAGCGCCATGCGTGTCGTCTCGCCCGGAAAATACAAATATGGGCAAAGAGGTGGAGCGGAGAGGGGGGCTGTGAGCGTCATGGTGGATGATTGACATCGAGCGAACTCCGAGCTTTTTGTAGCTAAGAGCTAACCGAGCTAACCAGAGCTAACAGGAGCTAACCAGCTAACGGAGGTAAGCAGGCTAAAGCTAAGTCACGTTGTTAACCGGCTAAAAACCACGGCTGTTCTACGTTCTCTTGAAGCGGGAGATCGGGTACCTGCCAATCAAAAGGACACGCCCCTAAATATGCAGAACTTCGAGATTAAATTACTTTTAAACGGGTGAGTTAGAAAAAAAAATTCACTCCCCCCACAGTTGTCATGAAGGTAAACCTGACCTATTAAACCTAAAATGGATTTTTGTACCAGGCTGTAAACATGTTTATTTCTGCTGTAAACATGTTAATTTCGGCTGTAAACATGTTTATTTCTGCCGTTAAGTTGGTCTTTTTAACATGGGAGTCTATGGGGATTTGCTCTGTTTTGCAGCCCCTAGTGGATGAAGGGGGAACTGCAGTTTTATGCACTTCTGCATAGGCTTCACTTTTACCGCTGGAGGCTCCGTCCATCTTTCTTATACAGTCTATGGTCCTGCTGTCTGCTGTACTGCTGTATGATGCTTTAGAAACTTTTTCCAGTTCAGCTTCTTTTACACCAAACAAACTAAGACCCCCTGTGTCTCCCTGTGGGTCTGGACAAGCAGAACATCATCTAAGTAAACCTTAAACTGACAGCGAGGATGGCCAGGGGGAGAGCGGTGCACCCTTTCATGACCCTGACCAACAGTCTGTAAGACTGATGCTGGGCTGTTTGCTGGGTGTGTGAGGGTCCTTACGAGGAAGAAAAAGGCTTGAATTGAAGCATTAAAGTTCCCGCGTGACTAAACTGACACGGGACATAACAATATGACCAGAAGCTCTTACCATCTTCATCAACCTTCTGGATGGGCTCAGAGGGCACCGACGCCTCGCTGGAGCCATACATGTTGACTGAAAACACTCGGAACTGGTACTTTTGTCCATCTTGCAAATCAAAGAGTGGGTAACGCGGGGAGTTGAGTTTTACTGCAGTGTTGATCCGCTGCCATGCTCCAGTGCCTGCTAAGCACTGTGGGACATTCAGGGAAGGAGGGGAGGGGGGTGAAGGAACAGCCATCTATCACAACCTCAACAAACACAAGATATTTGAGAAACACCGCCGTGGAAGCCCACCCCCCACTCGGAAACACAAAAATATGAACATTGTACCTCATAATTGTGAGATATAAAGTCATTATTATTAATATAATAAATTGATACTAAATTTTAATAATCTAATTAAAACTGAATCTATAGACTGTTAAAAATCACATTTATGACTTTTATCTCCTTTTAAAGACTTTTATTAAATTATAGTTTTATCATCGTAAAATTACATAATTAAGATTTTCAATCTCAAATCTAGGACTTTTATCTTATAATAACAAGTTTAAACCAAATAATTATGATTTGTTCATAATTATGACTTGTATGTTATTATAATTACTTTTGTCTAATAATTATGACTTTACATCTTATAATTAGTTTTCTGTCATATTTATTACCTTTTACATATTATAAATACTCCCCCCCCCCCAAAAAAAAATCAGACCTTTTTATCTCCTTATTAAGACTTTTTATCTCCTAATTAAGAGGATTTTGTGAGACTTATTTAATCTCATGATTAAGACTTTGTATATGATAATTATGAGTTGATTTGCAGATGTGTCAGGAATGGGCTTCCATAACGTTCAAGTGGATTTTGTGAGGAAAATATTCCATCACATGTGCAGAAATGCATCAGTCTGACCAGAGGAGCTGCAGGTAAAGTCTATGAGAATAAGCCACGCACCTTCTCGATGACGTACCACAGCGGAGCTCGACCGCGCGGGCTGGGAGGCGTCCAGCTCAGCACCACATACGATTTGAAAATCTCGGATGCATGCACCTCGGTGGGCTCGCCCGGGATAGTTATGTAGCCTAGATTGGGAGTGAACGGGTTGAGGTATGAAGTCCACGCAGCAGCAGCTTTACAGAAGTCCCACATCCTGGTGTCATCCTGAACGTCTCACGCTGGACACACAGGGACATTATCTCCTCCAGCAGAGCAGAGAAACAGGCTCCAGGATGGATTCTCATTAAACTTTTTCATAAATATGGTTTCAGGCTATGACAGATCCACCGCCGGGGAGATGTGGGACTTCTGCAATCAGCCATCTGTATTCTGTTATTTAAAACACTGATTTTATTCACCTTTGATTAGTTATTTTGGGTTATATGTTTGTGTTAAAGTAGAGGATCAAGAATAAACTGGTTTAACTGGGAGAAAGTGTGAATGGAGGAGTTTAATGAAAGAACGCACCACAAAGGTTAGAAAGAGCAAAGGCTGATGTTCCAGGAATAAACCAGTTCCTGATTTACAGGTTTTTGTACAAACTTTAAGTTTTTGTTTTCATAATAATTCATTTTGACTGGGACCATGTATCCCGTAGCCGGGTGTTTGTAAAACTGAACATTTTCTTACTTCCAGCCAGTAAAAAACACAGTCCACACCACCTTGGTTGTCAAAAACAAATCCCTCCACACCGATCGGCATAAAGGCGTTGTGAAGAATGTTCATCAGCATGGCAAACCTTCAGGCGGCGGTGGCGCTTCTAATCCTGTCCAATCAGAATAACGTCTCACCACGTCACTTCCACAGAACACACAACATGCCTCCAACGTGATCTGGTTAGGTTGTGGAAAATCACTGTCCTTAATCTCGTCCTTCGCCTTCGGTCGTCTACGCGGAGCGGCGGTGTAAAAACACACACAAAGCGCCTGGACAACGGATAACGTGACACAGTTTTGAGGACATCCATGCTGTTTGAAACAAAGGTCGCCAAGTGATGCCATGGTATTTTCTGTCGCAGACGGAGATGTTTCAGCACCGAAAACTCCAGTTACACATGTCCACGTGCAGACGGAGTATTCACACATCTACACTCTGCAGCATGTTTTCAGCAGTTCTCAAAATGCTGCAGTTTCTTCAATTTTTGCTTAAAAGGGGCCCAACTTCGGTCCTTGAGGACCACAGTCCTGCAGGTTTTCCATGTATCCCTGCTACAACACACCTGATTCAAACTAATCCATCATTGTGCAGAATTACATTGGCTGCTGGATCCATTTAATGGAAGCCAGGTGTGTTGGACCAGGGAAGACCTGCAGGACAGCGGCCCTCGAGGTCCAACTTTGGTCACCCCTGTTGTAAAGTGTTCTTCAAATGAGAAGGAAGATGAAGACGTAAAAATAATGCAATGAATTAATCTTTCAAACTCAATGCTGTTCTCTTTGTGGTCTGCCTGTTTCATTGTAAACATACATACAGTCAACATCCAGACATCATATCTCCATGGAAACATCACGTCTCCATGGAGATGTGATGGTTCCATGCAGACATGATGTTTTCAGCCTCAGCTGAGGCTGTATGAACAGATAAAGCAGCATAAAGAGCAACCAGAAGGAGAAATAACACAAATCAGCAGTGACCAAGCCCTTTCCATTTCTGCACATTATTCTCTCACGTCTGAAACAAACACAGAACACACACTATATACATATTCACACACTTCTTCCTGCTACTGTTTACCTGCTGTCCTCGCTAAACCACCTCCACCTCAGCTGCTTTTTGGTGTCACTGTGCATCAACAATGTCATCTTGTCTTTATTCTAGCCAGTGGGGACCATTATTTTTTCGTCTTTTCAAACACACAAAGCTTTCACCTTACTTGCTGACCTTTGACGGCTCCTGATTGGACATCGCCATCATTTTCAAGCTACCCTACGGAGTCCCACAAGACCATTTCTGAGGCACTGTCGTGCTTGGGGGTGCTTGAGCTCTAGCAAGGGTTTTTAAGGGTTGAAGTATGGAGAAACAAGTTATTTTGTCATGATTAAGAAGATGATTAGAAGAAGAATAATGACAGATTTGTTAGTTTGCTGTGAGATTGGTAAAGAAGTAAAACTGTCTTCATCAATTACTATACCTTCCAGTTCATCATCCTTGATCACTATGTCATATTTTCCTTCAATTTTAATCACTGTTTCAGGAAAAGGTGACAACAGATCGGTTAGGATTCGCTGCTCAGCTGCCGTCCTACATCGTACATTTACCTTCATCGGTACCTTGCAGTCTCTCGTTCTCGGCAGCGTCGATGGCCGTCACCTTATCCGACTTGCGTGACGGCCTGCTGATGCCAGCGTTGTTCACAGCTCTGACCCGGAAGTAGTAGGAATGTCCCACATGGAGGCCGTGAACTGGATATTTACAGACCTTCACTGGAGCATCGTTGCACTGGACCCAGTGATCAGTTCCAACTTCACACCTACACAACAGAAGAGGAACATGAGCCGGTCTGTTTGACCTCAGAAACACATATTTAAAACAGACAGTAGCTGTAACGTAAAAAAAAAACCCCAATAAACTGTAGCTTGTCAGTCATAGCTGACGGTAGAGCTGTTTACAAAGTTAACCTGTCAAATAATAGAAAACTTGCCAAGAAACATTTTGCCAACAATGTAATGTTATTACATTATGACCTGCAGTTATAACATTTTCACATTGTTTTAATGCTATGCGACTAAAACAATCTCATTGGCTACGCAAGACGTATTTCCCGCTTTGCAGTTTTGGTCAATGGAAAGCAATTTCACCGGGCACACGTTGAAATGCTTCCAAAGTGCACACCTCGAGAGTGTACCCAGCATGCACCCAACATGTTGTGAATGTGCTCCCCGAAGATGCCCCAATGGACACACCCGGCCAAAAGCAGCACCCCCTGCCACACTGTGCAGCCCCGAAACATGAGCCGAAATGCTCCAAAACCCACGGGGCTTGGTGCTGCAACAATGCTTAGCAGCCAGTAAGTTAAAAACAACACTGTTGACCAAAGTGCTACATAAATAAAGTGGAGTTGGTGGGATCATTTAGTCCATGTTGTTTCTGTTCACTTCTATGCTGATGATACACAGGTATATCTACCTGATAAATCCTGCTGCCTTTACTACAACACCACCTTCAACATGTTAAAACTGGATGTCTCAGACCTTCTACAGCTAAATTCAAACAAAACGGAGATAGCTGCAACTGGTCTCCATTGTATGAGTGAAAGCCATCCATCTGCTGGTTTCCTGCAGACCCGTTAATCCTGTTGATGTTTGGTCCGACTGAACCAAAAAGATCCATTCTATCTTCCAAAGACACAAAGACCATTTTACACGTTTTATGTCTTTTTCAAACCCCCCGGCAAGGTTTGCATTTGATTCAGCCAAAGATCAGTTAATCAGCTTCTGTTGGTTCAGAAATCAGCTTTTGGAGCTCACCGTTCCTGTTTTTATCTCTTTGAACTGGCTCCCAGTTTTAGAATAAATTTACAGATCTTCATGTTGACTTTGAAGGCGTTTACATATTTATCTGACAGTTAAGTCAGGTTTTCCTGATTTTATCTTAAACTTTGGATTTTATTTACCGTCTGAATAGTTGTTATGCTGTTTTTGTTTTCTTCGACGAGATTTTGCCTAGTGAATATTTCCTTTGTTTATTTGTGTTTCTTTTGTTTAGAAAAGCGTTTATAATAAAATTCATTTGAACAATATCGGTTCCGAGCCTCATGCTGAAGACCCCCCCCCCCCCCCCCCCCCACTCCCCCCCCACGCACACACACACACACACGAACACACACACACACTGTCGACTATGTTAAAGACCAAACAGTAACAAATTGTTTTAACTTTGGTGAAAATTCAGTGTATTTCTAATGGGATATACAATGCACATAAAGTGAAAGATTGGGGGTAAACACCATTATGACTTTTTTGCTCGTCTTGAGGCAGTAGACATGTGCCAAATTTTGTTGTCCTTTGTCAAAGGTCAAAGTAGACCATCAGCATCTGATCTGCAGATAAAAGTTAGGATTTTAATCAATAACTTTGTTGTCATGGACCCACCGACTGCGGTGGCTTTGAAGTTCCATCGGGATGAAGATGATCCATGTTTACAACTCATTCCGAATGAAAAGTGTCAAACGGAATTTCCTTTGGGTTTTAACAGGGGTGGAAAGTTTCCTTTTCCCAAAGCGAGGGCGGTGTCACGTAAACACTGTTGTGTGGTTACGTTCTTACAGCGACGTAAACGAGTGACGTATCCTCAGCTGGGAAGATGGCGGTGAACGAACAAATTGACCGGACGATGGCAGAAAGTTTGTTTTTAAGTCAGACTGTGTCTCTACACCTTTTCCTCGTTGTTTGCAGTAGGAGCGCACGAGAATCAAGCTGCTGCTGAAAAAACTGCAAACACCACAACTGCAGACCTCTCTGTGTAAACATGTAAACATCTTTCTGCGCATGTCAGACAGCGCCGTTCTGCTCTCATGTTCCCGCTTTAGACTGGTTCCCATGGAAACATGGAAGTCTTAAACGTGGACGATTTCAAAGCGAATGCAGTGAAAGTCTCCATGAAAACGTGGCGACTGAGAGCAGATGTGAAACTAACTCGTGGTGTATTTATTCCATGTCTTCATGTTCATGATCCGGCTCGGCTCTATTTTAAGACTGAAGAGTGTGACAGTGCTGACTGACCGATCCACAAAGTATCCGGTGATTGGAGCCTCATTAACAGTGTTGGGGGGCTTCCAGGCAACCAGGACGTAATCTGAGTTGACGTCATACGCCTTGACGCTCATCGGGGCACCAGGGGCTCCGGCTGCAGGGGGGGCAGCATCTGTGTGGCCAGAAAGACGTCAGTCAGAAGGAGACGTTTTCCTGCATGACGTCAGAGTGGCGATGCAACACCTGAGACGAAGAGGTAGGCGCTGTGCTCAGCGGTGCCATCCTTCGTGAAGATGCGGAGGGTGTAGAGACCCTCGTCGTCCTTGGCCAGGTGAGGCAGGGTCAGACTGGCTGCACCTCCACCCACAGACATCTCCGCCAGCGCGCTCGCTCTCAGCTGCTTGTCTGTCAGACGAGATGGAGGACAGAGTGAGGAGAGACCAGAAGCAGCGGCGGGAGATCTTTCAGGGCGGCGCACACTCTCACCATCTCTGTACCACTGGGCGAGGGGCGGTACGTTGGGGAGGTCGGGCACCACCACCATGGTACACTTCAGCTTGCCGGAGCTGCCTTCCACTCCGAAGCTAACTGGGAACCTGTCGAGCAGGGTGACCTCCAGCTTACTGGGATGGATCTCGGTCAGATGGGGAACTGGAAGCAGGGAACAAGTTCAGCTACACAAAGGATGAGAGAATTCTTACATCATGTCTGCATCCAGCAGAGGTGTTGGGTTCTGGTCCAGTATTTTTGCAACCAAAGCAAACTTTCACTGTCCAGCTGCATCCTCTGTTCTCTTACCTAAACCCAGCTGACAGGACTGCGCAGCTCCTCCTGGGCCTGTGAGGAGAACAGTTTCTCTGTTAGAGAGCAGCTGCCATGTTGGGAAAAGTCTGAATGAGCCAGAGCAGAGAGGCTTACGCTTCACAGTGACGGTAGCTTTGCTTGTGGCGGTGCCGTGCTGGTTGGTGGCCACCGCGCTGTACTCCGCTGTATCGCTCACAACACACCTAAAGGAGGAGGCGAACACACACACACACACACACACCCATCAGTCTCCAAAACCAAAGCCAAATAAACCAAATAATCAAAGCTCCTTCTCATCAAAAACCAAATACTTTGACCAAAATGTCGCTTCGTACAAATTGAGATGAAACCTGCCGTTCAATTAATCATGTTTTATTTACACAGGACTTTCTACACAACTCTGGCGAGTCTCAGGAATTCAGAATAAAGATGCAAAATCATCAAGTCATGAAAATTTATGGAGAAAAATAAACCTGAATGGAATTATATATTAACTTAAAAATAAAATAAATATAGTTAAAGAAATAAAAAAACAGAACTTTGGAAAAAAAAAAAAAAAAGCCATTAATACACAAAAAGTAATTTAAATAATTAGCATATGAATAAAAGTGAAAAAAAGCAAAAAAAATTTAAAAAAAATAATTGATTAGATTAAACAATAAAAGACAAAAAAAAAACAGAAATAAAAATCAGAGTAAAAGTATGATGAACTGAACTGCGTCAACTAAAAGTAGAAATATCTAAAATAATCACAGAAAATTTAATGAATTGAATTAAATTTCATTGACTGATTGATTGATTGATTGGCTCAGAAGACACTGTAAAATAGGTCTGCAGAACTCCACGATGACAACAGGAACAAGCCTCGTTGCCTCCATCAGCCCAACAACAGCAACATGAGTCAGAACGGATGCGACGCGAGTTTCCCGGGATTTTCCTGAAAGCTGATCAATGTTTAACATCCAGAAGAAATCCGGTTTCTTCTTCCAGCAGATTTCCTCCGTTCACCATGCAGCTGACATTAAAACAACCAATGAAGCTCATCTTCTGTCAAATAAAGTAAAATAACATCAAATAAGAATAAAATAAATATTTTCCAGTTATATTTCAATATGTTTCATTATTTTTATTTTAATGTTGTTTCTTTTAAAATCTTTAAATTTTAGTCTAATAAACTTGATGTGCAGAGTCTTTAGGCCAACCCCCATTCCCCCCATCCCCCCATCCCCCCCTCATTCCCCCCATCCCCCCATCCCCCCCTCATTCCCCCCATCCCCCCCATTCCCCCCATCCCCCCATCCCCCCCCCCCCATTCCCCCCACCCCCCCATCCCCCCTCATTCCCCCCATCCCCCCCTCATTCCCCCCATTCCCCCCTCATTCCCCCCATCCCCCCATTCCCCCCTCATTCCCCCCATCCCCCCCATTCCCCACTCATTCCCCCCATCCCCCATCCCCCCCTCATTCCCCCCATTCCCCCCATCCCCCCCATTCCCCCCATCCCCCCCCCCATTCCCCCCACCCCCCCATCCCCCCTCATTCCCCCCATCCCCCCCTCATTCCCCCCATTCCCCCCTCATTCCCCCCATCCCCCCATTCCCCCCTCATTCCCCCCCATCCCCCCCTCATTCCCCCCATCCCCCCATCCCCCCCTCATTCCCCCCATTCCCCCCATCCCCCCATCCCCCCCAGCCTGAGACAAACTCCTCCAGGCTGAAACGCTCAGATGAAGCCATATTTCTGTGGAGCTGCAGGCGCAGATCTTCACGGCGAGGACGATGTCCGGGAACATGACGTGGTCTAACAGAGGAAGAATCTGACGATGAGAATAGAAGAAATGTGACCTTCACCCCGAGCAGAACTATTTTAAGATGATTTTTCTCAGCTGCAGGGGGGGTGAGGTCTGTCCTCCTCCCAGCAGAGCTCTACTTGGATATTTTGGAGCAAACACTTCAGAAACATTTCCTCCGTCACCTGGAGGAAAATTGGCTTTGCAGTGTCCTTGCTGAGACCGTCATGTGATGTGGAAACAGATGTTGTCATTGCTTCAGGAAAAGAAAAACAGAAGGCGAGAAGGAGGAGTGGCATGTTGGGGGGGAGGGAGAAATTCAAGGCTCGAATGACGGAGAGGTCAGTATTTTGACACCAACAGCTGAGCAGTCCTTAAGATGACGACGAGAAGCGGACCGGTCGTAACCTGCAGGATTCTACAGACAGATAGAGGAGAAGGAAAACTCCTGGAAAACTCCTGGAACATTCCTGGAAGAGTCCTGGAAAACTCCTGGAACATTCCTGTTTGTTGGAGTAAACTTTAAATCCAAAACGGTTGCAACCTGTTCTGTCCTCCTGCTTCCTTCTCGCTTCCGGCCGGAGCTCAGATGCTCACCTGGCCTTCAGTAATAATGCAGAATGATGATGAAGATGCTTGTTGTGAAGAGAAAATGACAGCTGGGTCTGGAGAAACTGCAATCATAATCATTTACCGCCATTCACGGCGATACTCAGAAGTCTAAAACACCGTAAACGTTGTTTTTTACTTGATCAGTGTTTAATGTTGGCTTTCTGTGTGTTTTTCCAGCCATCTGGGATGTTTTGTTCTGTTGTTTTATGTAAAACTATGCAGCACATGTTCTTGTATTGTTGTCATTTCTACAGCAATGCAAAACTTCAAGCCTGCATACAAATCCATTAAGATTAATTGTCCCTTCTTTCTGATTGGATGGTGATGAATCGAACTGTCCAATCAGAGAGCAGACTGCTTCCAGCCTCCAGCACTGCTGCAGGTTTTCACCTGTTTTTAATGAGTTTTTAACTCCAGATAAAAGTTAAATCTGCTTTAAACAGATGAAAAATAGACATGAACAGATATAAATAAAGAAAATAAAAGAAGACCTGTAGTGGTTTGATGTAAGTTTGCAGCATTAGGGGCTTAAAGGTGACTTCTAAAGCATCAGCAGTGGTTTTGGGGCAACAACGTACCTGCTAATGATCAAACTGTGGACTCCATACTTGCTTTCAATCTTGTACTTTCCCGGAGCGCTCAGAGGGTCTACCGGCGCTCCTCCTTTATACCTGCACAGAGACCAAACTGTGGTCGGTTTTTTCACCAACATACTGCGTTGCTGCGTCCACTGGAGCTCCTGGAAACTGGGAAGGTGACCTGCTACTGGGACAAGTGGAAAAACCTGCTCACCATTTCACAATGGGCCGTGGATTTCCTTCCACAGTGCAAAAAAGCTTGACGGGGGTCTTCTCCCACACAGTGTGGGACCGCAGGGCCACCAGGAAGTCCGGCATCTTGGGAATTTCCTCCTGTTCCACCTTCTTCTTCATCATGTCCTTCACCTGCAGAGTGGAAGTTCATCAGAGCAAACCTGCTGCAGGTTTAACACGAACTGTGTGCAGGGATTAAATCTGATTAAAATGTTCCTATGCAGCAGATTCACAGCTGAAACATAAAGAATGCAAACAACCGAAACGACGATGTTACAGGGACGGAGACTAAAAGCTTTCTGACTTAACAAAAAGAAGTTTGTGTGAGAAACAGAAACACAGACGTATTTAAAGCACCAGAGAGGTTTCCTCATCCGGGAAGAGATCCTGCAGCATAAAGCATGTCATGCTGGGATCAATAACTGATCAGTCTGATGTGAAGAGGATGTAGAGCAAATGTCAACATGACCAAGACATTCAGACATGATTAATAGGACTGTGACAATGTGCTTTTGTCCCGATTCGATTCCGATTTTTTTGGTGCCAATTTGATTTAAATTGCGATCCTCTTTGATATTGCTGATTTTTGTAGAATAAAACCAAAATATATATATTTACAAAACTTCTTTTTTTTTTTTTTTTTTTGCTCGTCATTTTTCTTGATTTTAATGAGGAACAAACAACACAGTCGGCAGACCATCATTCTGCTACTATAAAGCCTGAGAAGAAAAGTAAAAAGATAAATTAAAACAATAAAAATGATAAAAATATGATGGATTATTTTTATTTTTATATTTTTAGCACTTTTTTATCAACAAAAAAAGAGAATTCTTAAATTTGTGACGCAAAAAATCGCGATATTCGATTTTTTTCGGTTCAATTTCCCACTAAAAGAATAATGTAACCTTTATTTAAACAAACATCATCACTTAGGATGATCATTTTGTTGTAAGTTGAAATAAATTAGATCCAAAACAAATGTACGCATATATCTCCAAACCACAACTCAGTCTAGTTTCACATGAATTATATCAATTTTGTGGAAGGACACCATGTTTTTCATGGACGTAACGTGAGTCCTGGACGCTGCTGCTCATCCTACATTTTCCTTTCAAACGTAGCTGCACATCACCCCCAAAGCCTGGATGTATTTAAGGTAACAGGAAAACAACATAAATACTTTTTAAAAAAATGAGGAAAAAGTCAGGAAAAATATAAGGAAATTTCACATAAATATAAAAATATGAATATACAAAAAAAGAGTGATAAATAAATTGAATGAAAACAAATAGAAAATATATAAAACAAGACGTTTGCTGCAACTTTGCAGTAAGTGGGGAATAAACAGGTTTTATGTCGAAGAAGCTTCATTACGATGAAGAAATAATGCAGCAAACGCTCAGCTGCTGAGTTCATATTTAGAATAAATAAAAGTTTATGCCAATCTGCTGTCTGCGAAGCTGCTCACCTCCTTCTGGATGGTCAGACTCTCCACTTGGGCCTTGGTGGCTATCCTTATCCTGTGGAGCTCCTCCTGAATAACAGCCAGTCCTTTCCCGACATGCGTGGTGACTCTTTGGTACTCCTCAGTCTCCCCAGCGTCCCTGACAACACCACCATGATTCCATCCATCAGCTTCACTTGCCTGTAATTTCACTTTAATGTCAGCTGTTGCAGACAGATGTGTGTAGCCGGTGGGATCTTACCTCTGCCGGAAGGCTGGAACGGTATAGGCTGGTTCTGCCATAGCCTCTGTGGCCTGGGCCTGCACCTTGCTCACCGACTTGGAGCTTGATTTCCTGCAGAGTGGGGGAATTTGTTGCCATGAAACTCCTGCCATGTGAAGCTTGCAAATTTTAGTTTTGCACAAGCGCTTGCCATGTCTGCTCCAGATGTGCATGCTGCTGTCACTAATCTGAAGTAAGTAAGCAGGTCTAATCCTACAGCGTGTTAAGGACACGTACAGCATCCAGGAAACACCTTTTCTTATCCTACAGCGTGTTAAGGACACCTGCAGCATCCAGGAAACACCTTATCTCGTCCTACAGCGTGTTAAGGACACGAAAAGCATCCAGGAAACACCTTTTCTCATCCTACAGCGTGTTAAGGACACATACGGCATCCCGGAAACACCTTTTCTCGTCCTACAGCGTGCTGAGGACACGTACGGCATCCAGGAAACACCTTTTCTTATCCTACAGCGTGTTAAGGACACATACGGCATCCCGGAAACACCTTTTCTTATCCTACAGCGTGTTAAGGACACATACGGCATCCCGGAAACACCTTTTCTCGTCCTACAGCGTGCTGAGGACACGTACGGCATCCAGTAAACACCTTTTCTTATCCTACAGCGTGTTAAGGACACATACGGCATCCAGGAAACACCTTTTCTTATCCTACAGCGTGTTAAGGACACGTACGGCATCCAGGAAACACCTTTTCTCATCCTACAGCGTGTTAAGGACACATACGGGATCCCGGAAACACCTTTTCTCGTCCTACAGCGTGCTGAGGACACGTACGGCATCCAGGAAACACCTTTTCTTATCCTACAGCGTGTTAAGGACACATACGGCATCCAGGAAACACCTTATCTTATCCTACAGCGTGTTAAGGACACGTACGGCATCCAGGAAACACCTTTTCTTATCCTACAGCGTGTTAAGGACACGTACAGCATCCAGGAAACACCTTTTCTTATCCTACAGCGTGTTAAGGACGCGTACGGAATCCAGGTAACACCTTATCTCGTCCTGCAGCGTGTTAAGGACACGCACGGCATCCAGGAAACACCTTTTCTTATCCTACAGCGTGTTAAGGACACGTACGACATCCAGGAAACACCTTTTCTTATCCTACAGCGTGTTAAGTACACATACGGCATCCCGGAAACACCTTTTCTTATCCTACAGCGTGTTAAGGACACGTACAGCATCCAGGAAACACCTTTTCTTATCCTACAGCGTGTTAAGGACGCGTACGGAATCCAGGAAACACCTTATCTCGTCCTGCAGCGTGTTAAGGACACGCACGGCATCCAGGAAACACCTTTTCTTATCCTACAGCGTGTTAAGGACACGTACGACATCCAGGGAACACCTTTTCTTATCCTACAGCGTGTTAAGGACACGTACAGCATCCAGGAAACACCTTTTCTTATCCTACAGCGTGTTAAGGACATGTACGGCATCCAGGAAACACCTTTTCTCATCCTACAGCGTGTTAAGGACACCCACTGCATCCAGGAAACACCTTTTCTCATCCTACAGCGTGTTAAGGACACGTACGGCATCCAGGAAACACCTTATCTCGTCCTACAGCATGCTGAGGACACGTACGGCATCCAGGAAACACCTTTTCTTATCCTACAGCGTGTTAAGGACACCTGCAGCATCCAGGAAACACCTTATCTCGTCCTACAGCGTGTTAAGGACGCGTATGGCATCCAGTAAACACCTTTTCTTATCCTACTGCGTGTTAAGGACACGTACGGCATCCAGGAAATACCTTTTCTTATCCTACAGCGTGTTGAGGACACGTAAGACATCCAGGGAACACCTTTTCTTATCCTACAGCGTGTTAAGGACACGTACAGCATCCAGGAAACACCTTTTCTTATCCTACAGCGTGTTAAGGACATGTACGGCATCCAGGAAACACCTTTTCTCATCCTACAGCGTGTTAAGGACACCCACTGCATCCAGGAAAAACCTTTTCTCATCCTACAGCGTGTTAAGGACACGTACGGCATCCAGGAAACACCTTATCTCGTCCTACAGCGTGCTGAGGACACGTACGGCATCCAGGAAACACCTTTTCTTATCCTACAGCGTGTTGAGGACACCTGCAGCATCCAGGAAACACCTTATCTCGTCCTACAGCGTGTTAAGGACGCGTATGGCATCCAGTAAACACCTTTTCTTATCCTACTGCGTGTTAAGGACACGTACGGCATCCAGGAAATACCTTTTCTTATCCTACTGCGTGTTAAGGACACGTACAGCATCTAGGAAACACCTGTTCTTATCCTACAGCGTGTTAAGGACACGTATGGCATCCAGTAAACACCTTTTCTTATCCTACAGCGTGTTAAGGACACGTACGGCATCCCGGAAACACCTTTTCTTATCCTACAGCGTGTTAAGGACACGTATGGCATCCAGTAAACACCTTTTCTTATCCTACAGCGTGTTAAGGACACGTATGGCATCCAGGAAACACCTTTTCTTATCCTACAGCGTGTTAAGGACACGTACGGCATCCCGGAAAAACCTTTTCTTATCCTACAGCGTGTTAAGGACACGTACGGCATCCAGTAAACAGCTTATCTCGTCCTACAGCGTGTTAAGGACACCTGCAGCATCCAGGAAACACCTTTTCTCGTCCTACAGCGTATTAAGATGCGTACGGCATCCAGGAAACACCTTATCTCGTCCTACAGCGTGTTAAGGACACGTACGGCATCCAGGAAACACCTTTTCTTATCCTACAGCGTGTTAAGGACACGTATGGCATCCAGGAAACACCTTATCTTATCCTACAGCGTGTTAAGGACACGTATGGCATCCAGGAAACACCTTATCTTATCCTACAGCGTGTTAAGGACACGTATGGCATCCAGGAAATACCTTTTCTTATCCTACAGCGTGTTAAGGACACCTGCAGCATCCAGGAAACACCTTTTCTTATCCTACAGCGTGTTAAGGACACGTATGGCATCCAGGAAACACCTTATCTTATCCTTCAGCGTGTTAAGGACACGTATGGCATCCAGGAAACACCTTATCTTATCCTACAGCGTGTTAAGGACACCTGCAGCATCCAGGAAACACCTTTTCTTATCCTACAGCGTGTTAAGGACACGTATGGCATCCAGGAAACACCTTATCTTATCCTACAGCGTGTTAAGGACACGTATGGCATCCAGGAAACACCTTTTCTTATCCTACAGCGTGTTAAGGACACCTGCAGCATCCAGAAAACACCTTTTCTCGTCCTACAGCGTGTTAAGGACACATACGGCATCCAGGAAAAAACCTTTTCTTATCCTACAGCGTGTTAAGGACACGTATGGCATCCAGGAAACACCTTATCTTATCCTACAGCGTGTTAAGGACACGTATGGCATCCAGGAAACACCTTTTCTTATCCTACAGCGTGTTAAGGACACCTGCAGCATCCAGGAAACACCTTTTCTCGTCCTACAGCGTATTAAGACGCGTACGGCATCCAGGAAACACCTTATCTCGTCCTACAGCGTGTTACGGACACGTACGGCATCCAGGAAACACCTTTTCTTATCCTACAGCGTGTTAAGGACACGTACAGCATCCAGGAAACACCTTTTTTTTTATCCTACAACGTCTTCAGGACACCTGCAGCATCCAGGAAACACCTTTTCTTATCCTACAGCGTGTTGAGGACACCTGCAGCATCCCGGAAACACCTTTTCTTATCCTACAGCGTGTTAAGGACACGTACGGCATCCAGGAAACACCTTTTCTTATCCTACAGTGTGTTAAGGACACATACGGCATCCCGGAAACACCTTTTCTTATCCTACAGCGTGTTAAGGACACGTACGGCATCCAGGAAACACCTTTTCTTATCCTACAGCGTGTTAAGGACACGTACGGCATCCAGGAAACACCTTATCTTATCCTACAGCGTGTTAAGTACACGTACGGCATCCAGGAAACACCTTTTCTTATCCTACAGCGTGTTAAGGACACGCACGGCATCCAGGAAACACCTTTTCTCATCCTACAGCGTGTTAAGGACACGCACTGCATCCAGGAAACACCTTTTCTCATCCTACAGCGTGTTAAGGACACGTACGGCATCCAGGAAACACCTTTTCTTATCCTACAACGTGTTAATGACACCTGCAGCATCCACGAAACACCTTATCTTATCCTACAGCGTGTTGAGGACACCACAGCATCCAGGAAACACCTTATCTCGTCCTACAGCGTGTTAAGGATGCGTACGGCATCCATTAAACACCTTTTCTTATCCTACTGCGTGTTAAGGACACGTACGGCATCCAGGAAACACCTTTTCTTATCCTACAGCGTGTTAAGGACACGTACAGCATCCAGGAAACACCTTTTCTTATCCTACAGCGTGTTAAGGACGCGTACGGAATCCAGGAAACACCTTATCTCGTCCTACACCGTGTTAAGGACGCGTACGGAATCCAGGAAACACCTTTTCTTTTCCTACAGCGTGTTAAGGACGCGTACGGAATCCAGGAAACACCTTTTCTTATCCTACAGCGTGTTAAGGACGCGTACAGCATCCAGGAAACACCTTTTTTTTTATCCTACAACGTCTTCAGGAAACCTGCAGCATCCAGGAAACACCTTTTCTTATCCTACAGTGTGTTGAGGACACGTGCAGCATCCCGGAAACACCTTTTCTTATCCTACAGCGTGTTAAGGACACGTACGGCATCCAGGAAACACCTTTTCTTATCCTACAGCGTGTTAAGGACACATACGGCATCCCGGAAACACCTTTTCTTATCCTACACCGTGTTAAGGACACGTACGGCATCCAGGAAACACCTTTTCTTATCCTACAGCGTGTTAAGGACACGTACGGCATCCAGGAAACACCTTATCTTATCCTACAGCGTGTTAAGGACACGTACGGCATCCAGGAAACACCTTTTCTTATCCTACAGCGTGTTAAGGACACGCACGGCATCCAGGAAACACCTTTTCTCATCCTACAGCGTGTTAAGGACACGTACAGCATCCAGGAAACACCTTTTCTTATCCTACAGCGTGTTAAGGACATGTACGGCATCCAGTAAACAGCTTATCTTGTCCTACTGCGTGTTAAGGACATGTACGGCATCCAGGAAACACCTTACCTCATCCTACAGCGTGTTAAGGACACGCACTGCATCCAGGAAACTTCTTTTCTCATCCTACAGCGTGTTAAGGACACGTACGGCATCCAGGAAACACCTTTTCTTATCCTACAACGTGTTAAGGACACGTACGGCATCCAGGAAACACCTTATCTCGTCCTACAGCGTGTTAAGGACACCTGCAGCATCCAGGACACACCTTTTCTCATCCTACAGCGTGTTAAGGACACGTACGGCATCCAGGAAACACCTTATCTCGTCCTACAACGTGTTAATGACACCTGCAGCATCCACGAAACACCTTATCTTATCCTACAGCGTGTTGAGGACACCTGCAGCATCCAGGAAACACCTTATCTTGTCCTACAGTGTGTTAAGGATGCGTACGGCATCCATTAAACACCTTTTCTTATCCTACTGCGTGTTAAGGACACGTACGGCATCCAGGAAACACCTTTTCTTATCCTACAGCGTGTTAAGGACACGTACAGCATCCAGGAAACACCTTTTCTTATCCTACAGCGTGTTAAGGACACGTACGGAATCCAGGAAACACCTTATCTCGTCCTACACCGTGTTAAGGACGCGTACGGAATCCAGGAAACACCTTTTCTTATCCTACAGCGTGTTAAGGACGCGTACGGAATCCAGGAAACACCTTTTCTTATCCTACAGCGTGTTAAGGACGCGTACGGAATCCAGGAAACACCTTTTCTTATCCTACAGCGTGTTAAGGACACGTACGACATCCAGGAAACACCTTATCTCGTCCTGCAGCGTGTTAAGGACACATACGGCATCCCGGAAACACCTTTTCTTATCCTACAGCGTGTTAAGGACACGTACAGCATCCAGGAAACACCTTTTCTTATCCTACAGCGTGTTAAGGACGCGTACGGAATCCAGTAAACACCTTATCTCGTCCTACAGCGTGTTAAGGACACGCAAGGCATCCAGGAAACACCTTTTCTTATCCTACAGCGTGTTAAGGACACATACGGCATCCAGGAAACACCTTTTCTCATCCTACAGCGTGTTAAGGACACGTACAGCATCCAGGAAACACCTTTTCTTATCCTACAGCGTGTTAAGGACACGTACGGCATCCAGTAAACAGCTTATCTCGTCCTACTGCGTGTTAAGGACATGTACGGCATCCAGGAAACACCTTACCTCATCCTACAGCGTGTTAAGGACACGCACTGCATCCAGGAAACACCTTTTCTCATCCTACAGCGTGTTAAGGACACGTACGGCATCCAGGAAACACCTTTTCTTATCCTACAACGTGTTAAGGACACGTACGGCATCCAGGAAACACCTTATCTCGTCCTACAGCGTGTTAAGGACACCTGCAGCATCCAGGACACACCTTTTCTCATCCTACAGCGTGTTAAGGACA
Organism: Telmatherina bonti; assembly: GCF_933228915.1. Classification (NCBI taxonomy): domain Eukaryota; kingdom Metazoa; phylum Chordata; class Actinopteri; order Atheriniformes; family Telmatherinidae; genus Telmatherina; species Telmatherina bonti. The sequence goes on from NC_136621.1 coordinate 5,547,460, forward strand.
CGTACGGCATCCAGGAAACACCTTATCTCGTCCTACAACGTGTTAATGACACCTGCAGCATCCACGAAACACCTTATCTTATCCTACAGCGTGTTGAGGACACCACAGCATCCAGGAAACACCTTATCTCGTCCTACAGCGTTTTAAGGATGCGTACGGCATCCATTAAACACCTTTTCTTATCCTACTGCGTGTTAAGGACACGTACGGCATCCAGGAAACACCTTTTCTTATCCTACAGCGTGTTAAGGACACGTACAGCATCCAGGAAACACCTTTTCTTATCCTACAGCGTGTTAAGGACGCGTACGGAATCCAGGAAACACCTTATCTCGTCCTACACCGTGTTAAGGACGCGTACGGAATCCAGGAAACACCTTTTCTTATCCTACAGCGTGTTAAGGACGCGTACGGAATCCAGGAAACACCTTTTCTTATCCTACAGCGTGTTAAGGACGCGTACAGCATCCAGGAAACACCTTTTTTTTTATCCTACAACGTCTTCAGGACACCTGCAGCATCCAGGAAACACCTTTTCTTATCCTACAGTGTGTTGAGGACACGTGCAGCATCCCGGAAACACCTTTTCTTATCCTACAGCGTGTTAAGGACACGTACGGCATCCAGGAAACACCTTTTCTTATCCTACACCGTGTTAAGGACACGTACGGCATCCAGTAAACAGCTTATCTTGTCCTACTGCGTGTTAAGGACATGTACGGCATCCAGGAAACACCTTACCTCATCCTACAGCGTGTTAAGGACACGCACTGCATCCAGTAAACACCTTTTCTTATCCTACAGCGTGTTAAGGACACCTGCAGCATCCAGGAAACACCTTATCTCGTCCTACAGCGTGTTAAGGACGCGTATGGCATCCAGGAAACACCTTTTCTTATCCTACTGCGTGTTAAGGACACGTACGGCATCCAGGAAATACCTTTTCTTATCCTACTGCGTGTTAAGGACACGTACGGCATCTAGGAAACACCTTTTCTTATCCTACAGCGTGTTAAGGACACGTATGGCATCCAGTAAACACCTTTTCTTATCCTACAGCGTGTTAAGGACACGTACGGCATCCCGGAAACACCTTTTCTTATCCTACAGCGTGTTAAGGACACGTATGGTATCCAGTAAACACCTTTTCTTATCCTACAGCGTGTTAAGGACACGTATGGCATCCAGGAAGCACCTTTTCTTATCCTACAGCGTGTTAAGGACACGTACGGCATCCCGGAAAAACCTTTTCTTATCCTACAGCGTGTTAAGGACACGTACGGCATCCAGTAAACAGCTTATCTCGTCCTACAGCGTGTTAAGGACACCTGCAGCATCCAGGAAACACCTTTTCTCGTCCTACAGCGTATTAAGATGCGTACGGCATCCAGGAAACACCTTATCTCGTCCTACAGCGTGTTAAGGACACGTACGGCATCCAGGAAACACCTTTTCTTATCCTACAGCATGTTAAGGACACGTATGGCATCCAGGAAACACCTTATCTTATCCTACAGCGTGTTAAGGACACGTATGGCATCCAGGAAACACCTTTTCTTATCCTACAGCGTGTTGAGGACACCTGCAGCATCCAGGAAACACCTTATCTTATCCTACAGCGTGTTGAGGACACCTGCAGCATCCAGGAAACACCTTATCTCGTCCTACAGCGTGTTAAGGATGCGTGCGGCATCCATTAAACACCTTTTCTTATCCTACTGCGTGTTAAGGACACGTACGGCATCCAGGAAACACCTGTTCTTATCCTACAGCGTGTTAAGGACACCTGCAGCATCCAGGAAACACCTTTTCTCGTCCTACAGCGTATTAAGACGCGTACGGCATCCAGGAAACACCTTTTCTCATCCTACAGCGTGTTAAGGACACGTACGGCATCCAGGAAACACCTTTTCTCATCCTACAGCGTGTTAAGGACACATACGGCATCCAGGAAACACCTTTTCTCGTCCTACAGCATGCTGAGGACACGTACGGCATCCAGGAAACACCTTTTCTTATCCTACAGCGTGTTGAGGACACCTGCAGCATCCAGGAAACACCTTTTCTTATCCTACAGCGTGTTGAGGACACCTGCAGCATCCAGGAAACACCTTATCTCGTCCTACAGCGTGTTAAGGACGCGTATGGCATCCAGGAAACACCTTATCTTATCCTACAGCGTGTTAAGGACACGTATGGCATCCAGGAAACACCTTTTCTTATCCTACAGCGTGTTAAGGACACCTGCAGCATCCAGGAAACACCTTTTCTCGTCCTACAGCGTGTTAAGGACACATACGGCATCCAGGAAACACCTTTTCTTATCCTACAGCGTGTTAAGGACACGTATGGCATCCAGGAAACACCTTATCTTATCCTACAGCGTGTTAAGGACACGTATGGCATCCAGGAAATACCTTTTCTTATCCTACAGCGTGTTAAGGACACGTACAGCATCCAGGAAACACCTTTTTTTTTATCCTACAACGTCTTAAGGACACCTGCAGCATCCAGGAAACACCTTTTCTTATCCTACAGCGTGTTGAGGACACCTGCAGCATCCCGGAAACACCTTATCTTATCCTACAGCGTGTTAAGGACACGTACGGCATCCAGGAAACACCTTTTCTTATCCTACAGCGTGTTAAGGACACGTACAGCATCCAGGAAACACCTTTTCTTATCCTACAGCGTGTTAAGGACACGTACGGCATCCAGTAAACAGCTTATCTCGTCCTACTGCGTGTTAAGGACGCGTACGGAATCCAGGAAACACCTTATCTCGTCCTGCAGCGTGTTGAGGACACGCACGGCATCCAGGAAACACCTTTTCTCATCCTACAGCGTGTTAAGGACACGTACAGCATCCAGGAAACACCTTTTCTTATCCTACAGCCTGTTAAGGACACGTACGGCATCCAGTAAACAGCTTATCTCGTCCTACTGCGTGTTAAGGACATGTACGGCATCCAGGAAACACCTTATCTCATCCTACAGCGTGTTAGAGACACCCACTGCATCCAGGAAACACCTTTTCTCGTCATACAGCATGCTGAGGACATGTACGGCATCCAGGAAACACCTTTTCTTATCCTACAGCGTGTTAAGGACACCTGCAGCATCCAGGAAACACCTTTTCTTATCCTACAGCGTGTTGAGGACACCTGCAGCATCCCGGAAACACCTTATCTTATCCTACAGCGTGTTAAGGACACGTACGGCATCCAGGAAACACCTTTTCTTATCCTACAGCGTATTAAGGACACATACGGCATCCCGGAAACACCTTTTCTTATCCTACACTGTGTTAAGGACACGTACGGCATCCAGGAAACACGTTTTCTTATCCTACAGCGTGTTAAGGACACGTACAGCATCCAGGAAACACCTTTTCTTATCCTACAGCCTGTTAAGGACACGTACGGCATCCAGTAAACGGCTTATCTCGTCCTACTGCGTGTTAAGGACGCGTACGGAATCCAGGAAACACCTTATCTCGTCCTGCAGCGTGTTGAGGACACGCACGGCATCCAGGAAACACCTTTTCTCATCCTACAGCGTGTTAAGGACACGTACAGCATCCAGGAAACACCTTTTCTTATCCTACAGCCTGTTAAGGACACGTACGGCATCCAGTAAACAGCTTATCTCGTCCTACTGCGTGTTAAGGACATGTACGGCATCCAGGAAACACCTTATCTCATCCTACAGCGTGTTAAAGACACCCACTGCATCCAGGAAACACCTTTTCTCGTCCTACAGCATGCTGAGGACATGTACGGCATCCAGGAAACACCTTTTCTTATCCTACAGCGTGTTAAGGACACCTGCAGCATCCAGGAAACACCTTATCTCGTCCGACAGCGTGTTAAGGACGCGTATGGCATCCAGTAAACACCTTTTCTTATCCTACTGCGTGTTAAGGACACGTACGGCATCCAGGAAATACCTTTTCTTATCCTACTGAGTGTTAAGGACACGTACGGCATCTAGGAAACACCTTTTCTTATCCTACAGCGTGTTAAGGACACGTATGGCATCCAGTAAACACCTTTTCTTATCCTACAGCGTGTTAAGGACACGTATGGCATCCAGGAAACACCTTTTCTTATCCTACAGCGTGTTAAGGACACGTACGGTATCCCGGAAAAACCTTTTCTTATCCTACAGCGTGTTAAGGACACGTACGGCATCCAGTAAACAGCTTATCTCGTCCTACAGCGTGTTAAGGACACCTGCAGAATCCAGGAAACACCTTTTCTCGTTCTACAGCGTATTAAGATGCGTACGGCATCCAGGAAACACCTTATCTCGTCCTACAGCGTGTTAAGGACACGTACGGCATCCAGGAAACACCTTTTCTTATCCTACAGCGTGTTAAGGACACGTATGGCATCCAGGAAACACCTTATCTTATCCTACAGCGTGTTAAGGACACGTATGGCATCCAGGAAACACCTTATCTTATCCTACAGCGTGTTAAGGACACGTATGGCATCCAGGAAACACCTTTTCTTATCCTACAGCGTGTTAAGGACACCTGCAGCATCCAGGAAACACCTTTTCTTATCCTACAGCGTGTTAAGGACACGTATGGCATCCAGGAAACACCTTATCTTATCCTACAGCGTGTTAAGGACACGTATGGCATCCAGGAAACACCTTTTCTTATCCTACAGCGTGTTAAGGACACCTGCAGCATCCAGGAAACACCTTTTCTCGTCCTACAGCGTGTTAAGGACACGTATGGCATCCAGGAAACACCTTATCTTATCCTACAGCGTGTTAAGGACACGTATGGCATCCAGGAAACACCTTTTCTTATCCTACAGCGTGTTAAGGACACGTACAGCATCCAGGAAACACCTTTTTTTTTATCCTACAACGTATTAAGGACACCTGCAGCATCCAGGAAACACCTTTTCTTATCCTACAGCGTGTTGAGGACACCTGCAGCATCCCGGAAACACCTTATCTTATCCTACAGCGTGTTAAGGACACGTACGGCATCCAGGAAACACCTTTTCTTATCCTACAGCGTATTAAGGACACATACGGCATCCCGGAAACACCTTTTCTTATCCTACACTGTGTTAAGGACACGTACGGCATCCAGGAAACACGTTTTCTTATCCTACAGCGTGTTAAGGACACGTACAGCATCCAGGAAACACCTTTTCTTATCCTACAGCGTGTTAAGGACACGTACGGCATCCAGTAAACAGCTTATCTCGTCGTACTGCGTGTTAAGGACATGTACGGCATCCAGGAAACACCTTACCTCATCCTACAGCGTGTTAAGGACACGTACAGCATCCAGGAAACACCTTTTCTTATCCTACAGCGTGTTAAGGACACGTACGGCATCCAGGAAACACCTTATCTCGTCCTACAACGTGTTAATGACACCTGCAGCATCCACGAAACGCCTTATCTTATCCTACAGCGTGTTGAGGACACCTGCAGCATCCAGGAAACACCTTATCTCGTCCTACAGCGTGTTAAGGATGCGTACGGCATCCATTAAACACCTTTTCTTATCCTACTGCGTGTTAAGGAAACGTACGGCATCCAGGAAACACCTTATCTTATCCTACAGCGTGTTAAGGACACGTATGGCATCCAGGAAACACCTGTTCTTATCCTACAGCGTGTTAAGGACACCTGCAGCATCCAGGAAACACCTTTTCTCGTCCTACAGCGTATTAAGACGTGTACGGCATCCAGGAAACACCTTATCTCGTCCTACAGCGTGTTAAGGACACGTACGGCATCCAGGAAACACCTTTTCTTATCCTACAGCGTGTTAAGGACACGTACAGCATCCAGGAAACACCTTTTTTTTTTATCCTACAACGTCTTAAGGACACCTGCAGCATCCAGGAAACACCTTTTCTTATCCTACAGCGTGTTGAGGACACCTGCAGCATCCATTAAACACCTTTTCTTATCCTACAGCGTGTTAAGGACACGTACGGCATCCAGTAAACAGCTTATCTCGTCCTACAGCGTGTTAAGGACACCTGCAGCATCCAGGAAACACCTTTTCTCGTCCTACAGCGTATTCAGACGCGTACGGCATCCAGGAAACACCTTATCTCGTCCTACAGCGTGTTAAGGACACGTACGGCATCCAGGAAACACCTTTTCTTATCCTACAGCGTGTTAAGGACACGTATGGCATCCAGGAAACACCTTATCTTATCCTACAGCGTGTTAAGGACACGTATGGCATCCAGGAAACACCTTATCTTATCCTACAGCGTGTTAAGGACATGTACGGCATCCAGGAAACACCTTTTCTTATCCTACAGCGTGTTAAGGACACCTGCAGCATCCAGGAAACACCTTTTCTCGTCCTACAGCGTGTTAAGGACATGTACGGCATCCAGTAAACAGCTTATCTCGTCCTACTGTGTGTTAAGGACATGTACGGCATCCAGGAAACACCTTACCTCATCCTACAGCGTGTTAAGGACACGTACAGCATCCAGGAAACACCTTTTCTTATCCTACAGCGTGTTAAGGACACGTATGGCATCCAGTAAACAGCTTATCTCGTCGTACTGCGTGTTAAGGACATGTACGGCATCCAGGAAACACCTTACCTCATCCTACAGCGTGTTAAGGACACGCACTGCATCCAGGAAACACCTTTTCTCATCCTACAGCGTGTTAAGGACACGTACGGCATCCAGGAAACACCTTATCTCGTCCTACAACGTGTTAATGACACCTGCAGCATCCACGAAACGCCTTATCTTATCCTACAGCGTGTTGAGGACACCTGCAGCATCCAGGAAACACCTTATCTCGTCCTACAGCGTGTTAAGGATGCGTACGGCATCCATTAAACACCTTTTCTTATCCTACTGCGTGTTAAGGAAACGTACGGCATCCAGGAAACACCTTATCTTATCCTACAGCGTGTTAAGGACACGTATGGCATCCAGGAAACACCTGTTCTTATCCTACAGCGTGTTAAGGACACCTGCAGCATCCAGGAAACACCTTTTCTCGTCCTACAGCGTATTAAGACGTGTACGGCATCCAGGAAACACCTTATCTCGTCCTACAGCGTGTTAAGGACACGTACGGCATCCAGGAAACACCTTTTCTTATCCTACAGCGTGTTAAGGACACGTACAGCATCCAGGAAACACCTTTTTTTTTTATCCTACAACGTCTTAAGGACACCTGCAGCATCCAGGAAACACCTTTTCTTATCCTACAGCGTGTTGAGGACACCTGCAGCATCCATTAAACACCTTTTCTTATCCTACAGCGTGTTAAGGACACGTACGGCATCCAGTAAACAGCTTATCTCGTCCTACAGCGTGTTAAGGACACCTGCAGCATCCAGGAAACACCTTTTCTCGTCCTACAGCGTATTCAGACGCGTACGGCATCCAGGAAACACCTTATCTCGTCCTACAGCGTGTTAAGGACACGTACGGCATCCAGGAAACACCTTTTCTTATCCTACAGCGTGTTAAGGACACGTATGGCATCCAGGAAACACCTTATCTTATCCTACAGCGTGTTAAGGACACGTATGGCATCCAGGAAACACCTTATCTTATCCTACAGCGTGTTAAGGACATGTACGGCATCCAGGAAACACCTTTTCTTATCCTACAGCGTGTTAAGGACACCTGCAGCATCCAGGAAACACCTTTTCTCGTCCTACAGCGTGTTAAGGACATGTACGGCATCCAGTAAACAGCTTATCTCGTCCTACTGTGTGTTAAGGACATGTACGGCATCCAGGAAACACCTTACCTCATCCTACAGCGTGTTAAGGACACGCACTGCATCCAGGAAACACCTTTTCTCATCCTACAGCGTGTTAAGGACACGTACGGCATCCAGGAAACACCTTTTCTTATCCTACAACGTGTTAAGGACACGTACGGCATCCAGGAAACACCTTATCTCGTCCTACAGCGTGTTAAGGACACCTGCAGCATCCAGGACACACCTTTTCTCATCCTACAGCGTGTTAAGGACACGTACGGCATCCAGGAAACACCTTATCTCGTCCTACAACGTGTTAATGACACCTGCAGCATCCACGAAACACCTTATCTTATCCTACAGCGTGTTGAGGACACCTGCAGCATCCAGGAAACACCTTATCTCGTCCTACAGCGTGTTAAGGACGCGTACGGCATCCATTAAACACCTTTTCTTATCCTACTGCGTGTTAAGGACACGTACGGCATCCAGGAAACACCTTATCTTATCCTACAGCGTGTTAAGGACACGTATGGCATCCAGGAAACACCTTATCTTATCCTACAGCGTGTTAAGGACACCTGCAGCATCCAGGAAACACCTTTTCTCGTCCTACAGCGTATTAAGACACGTATGGCATCCAGGAAACACCTTATCTCGTCCTACAGCGTGTTAAGGACACGTACGGCATCCAGGAAACACCTTATCTTATCCTACAGCGTGTTAAGGACACGTATGGCATCCAGGAAACACCTTTTCTTATCCTACAGCGTGTTAAGGACACGTACGGCATCCAGGAAACACCTTTTCTCGTCCTACAGCGTGTTAAGGACATGTACGGCATCCAGGAAACACCTTTTCTTATCCTACAGCGTGTTAAGGACACGTATGGCATCCAGGAAACACCTTTTCTTATCCTACAGCGTGTTAAGGACACGTATGGCATCCAGGAAACACCTTTTCTTATCCTACAGCGTGTTAAGGACACGTACGGCATCCAGGAAACACCTTTTCTTATCCTACAGCGTGTTAAGGACACGTACAGCATCCAGGAAACACCTTTTCTTATCCTACAGCGTGTTAAGGACACGTATGGCATCCAGGAAACACCTTTTCTCGTCCTACAGCGTGTTAAGGACATGTACGGCATCCAGGAAACACCTTTTCTTATCCTACAGCGTGTTAAGGACACGTACGGCATCCAGGAAACACCTTATCTTATCCTACAGCGTGTTAAGGACACGTACGGCATCCAGGAAACACCTTTTCTTATCCTACAGCGTGTTAAGGACACGTACAGCATCCAGGAAACACCTTTTCTTATCCTACAGCGTGTTAAGGACACGTATGGCATCCAGGAAACACCTTATCTTATCCTACAGCGTGTTAAGGACACATACGGCATCCAGGAAACACCCTTTCTTATCCTACAGCGTGTTAAGAACACGTACAGCATCCAGGAAACACCTTTTCTTATCCTACAGCGTGTTAAGGACACGTATGGCATCCAGGAAACACCCTTTCTTATCCTACAGCGTGTTAAGGACACGTATGGCATCCAGGAAACACCTTATCTTATCCTACAGCGTGTTAAGGACATGTAGGGCATCCAGGAAACACCTTTTTCCGCGAATCCTTTTTATTGCAGCTAATCAGAGAAACATGCTGCAACTAGTCAGCGAGCTTTTAACCAGCTGATGGTGGTTAGTGCCACAGAAACACCTGGCCAGCAGTTATCAGGAGCTGATCAGTTTCCTCTTAGTCTGAAGGAAACCCGAGCCGGTTCTGGTACCACTAAGTTTAGCTATGAGATCCGGTCCCAGATGTAGGTCAGGTTGAAGTGTTGGCATGAGGTTCTGGCACGAGGCAGCGCGTCCGCTTTCTGCAGACATGCTGATCGAACTGGGCGAACTGGGACCTAAACTGGTTCCATACGACAAATGCAGAATTCCACGTGAATATCGGTTTCATGGCGACATCATGGCGTTAAGACGGTTTCTCCCTCAGATCTTTCAGTCACGTCGAGTCCTGATAGAAAGCACGAATGAATTTAACCCTTTAAATGTCGTTTTTAACATGCAGCTCTTTATCCTTCGACCAAAAACACACCAAAGCCTTCCTTCCTGCCTTCCTTCCTTCTTTCCCTCCCTCCATCCTTTCTTTCTTCCTGCCTTCCTTCCTTCTTTCCTTCCCTCCATCCTTTCTTCCTTCCTACCTTCCTTCCCACCTTCCTTCCTTCTTTCCTTCCTCTCCACCCTTTCTTCCTTCCTGCCTTCCTTCCTTCTTTCCTTCCCTCCATCCTTTCTTCCTTCCTACCGTCCTTCCCACCTGCCTTCCTTCTTTCCTTCCTCTCCAACCTTTCTTCCTTCCTTCCTTCCTTCCTTCCCTCCTCCTTTCCTTCCAGACTAAAATGTACTTAACTGATGAAAAACTTTCATTTTGACAAAGACATCTTATGACCTAACAGGCATTTAAAGGGTTAATATAATTTGTGTGATTACATATTTTGGTGATTTTTATTGGGGCTGAATTTGTGTGAGAGTTTTGAGGAAAAAATGGGAGAAAACAGTAAAATATTCATCTGTATTGGTTTGATAGGGATTTTAGGGAGAAGACTTTTTCTCCTCTAATGACCTGAAAAGGTTGTAAATTTGTTTCCTGCTGATCTTAAAGACAAAATTCACCTGGAATTGCAAAGTTCTTCTAAAGAACCTCAATATTTTCTGTAAAAAGAGCCTCCCATACGGAGAAACACAACTTAAGGGGCGCCATACGCTGAGGGAAACATGCCAAGGAAGGACAGGAAGGGTCAGCACTGTGTCCTCACAGCTTAGTTAATTTAAAACATTCATATTAATATGTAAACTAATTTTTACTTTTTTTTATTTTGTGAGCAGATATGTCGTCCTTTGCCTTAAAAACATGAATCATGTGATTTTCTTTAAGGGGTAAACAGCACTGGTTTCCGTTCTGTTTTGTATTGACCGGCTTCAACCGTGATGTCAGAGCTGGAAGCAGACAGGTGCAGCAAACAGCTGTATGTGTGCATGTGAGTGTGCACGATGGGCTCCACCTGGCGAAGCAGCAGCAGCAGCAGCGCTTTACAAACGCAGCAGGTACGTGCCACCCTCATACCTCTCTGTCTGCTGCTTGACAACATGCTTATGATAGGCATAGTCAGTTTTCACTTGGCTCGCATGCTTCCTCTTATACCAAGGTATGACTTTGGAAGCCATGACTGGAACACTTCAAGGAGACCTGGCTGAGAGCACCAGGGGGAGGGGAGACCAAGGCATGTTAGAAATGTTACAGAGCAGCTGACATTCTGCAGCAAATTCAGAAAACAGACTGTTTCTTCATCAGGAGCAGCTCCCGTCAGGAGTTCCTTCTGCTGGGATATTTCCTATGATCAACTGCTGAAACACTCAAATATAATCAATAAATACACATAACTGTCTTGTAGGAATGAACAGCAGGACAGCTGTAGCAGCTTCTCCTTTAGCCAGCGCTCCCAGTGTTCCCCTTACAACCTTACCGAGCTCAGCTATGAATAGCCTGCAGCCGTCTGCAGATTCCAGGACCAGAGAAACGGAGACAATTGATAAACCAAACTGTCAGACATGGTTTGATGAAAAAGCAGGACATCTGAGTAAACTCCCAAAAGAAAAGACGATGAGCAGGTAAACCTGATGACATTCCCACATCGTCTCTGTGGTTAATTACATTTCTAATTAGTCTTGGGGTATTTCATCACACTAACAGCTTTATCTGAGTCTTTTTTACTGAAACGAACGATGAAAACTAGGCTGAGCGAGCTCTCCACGCCGTGGTGTGTGTACACACTGCTGCTTGCTGTGCTCGTCACACACCACACACACATAAAAACATTTCTTTTAGCACCAAACTTCACCTGAACACAGGTCTGAACACAGAAAACTGCCCCTCCTGCTTTCAACCTTCACTTTTAAATATCATTTCTGCAAACAACCAAACAGTAAATATGAAGAAAAGTGACTTACCCCAAGAGATTAAAACAGCGCAAAGCGGTGGCAGAACAGCCTGATGCCGCTTGGGAAGCACTTGCTGATGGTAACAAAAATATTACCCTCTCACCAGAGGAATGCTGGTCCCCTTCCACCCCTTGTATGGATGCACTTAAGACTATATATAGCTTTTACCCCCCGAATTTCATTCTCATTCTGCACTTTGGAGATGGAGAGCATACATCTGTGGCTGCTTATTTCATGAATTATTTGGAATTATTTGTCTCAGCTTCTGCTTTTAGCATTTTTAAAAATGTTTTTAGCTGCAAATAAACAAAAGGTGATACAAGGAAAAGAGAAAAAGGGTCTCTGAGATGAAGGGAAATAGGACTGAACAAGCCCCATCATGGGCAGGAAGCTTGGGGTTATGTATGTTTGAATGTAGAGCATATGAACTAATGTAGAATAAAGTTATTTTAATGTTAATTTTCTGTCAGGTCAGAACACTTGCAGCCCAATGAGACCATTTTAGGGTTCTGAAGACAGCCTGTCCTCCTTGGCGCAACACTTGCAGGCAGGAGTCAAGTTATTTTTAACAGCAGGTCCTCTGTTACAGTGATACCCTCAACTTCTTACTGTACTGGAGCCTCTGGAGCTATTTCTGGTCACACAAGCTCATTTAAAAGAAATAAGACGACTGGTGACACATGGAGAAATGCAGCTGAGTCAATGACAGGAAAAAATGAGCTGAAAAGAGGAAGGAGGCGTCTGGTTTACTGCCAGATGACCTGCAACTGTTACGCTGCCATGCTGTTGGATCAGAAGAATTCTGTTGAGTACACTTATCCAACCCTCAGAAGTCCGCTTCGTTCTGCAGGGAAATACAGAAACTCATCAAAACCTCCTGCTGGATGTCCTCAAATGGAGGGTTAAAAAATAACCTGATTTTGTATTTTCTAAGATTGATTATACAAGAAAGAGAAGATAAGAAACACGCTGATCATCTACTTTATCAAGTCCACTTTCCAGTACCTGCCTGGACCCGTTTCTCCTCCAGTACTGCCTTAATCCTTCATTTAATAACAAGGACGAAACATTGTTGACATGAAGCATCACACAGTTGTAGCACATCACCATGACAACCTCCCGTTCCACCTCATCACCATGAGAATCTCCCGTTCCACCTCATCACCATGAGAATCTCCCGTTCCACCTCATCACCATGACAACCTCCCGTTCCACCTCATCACCATGAGAATCTCCCGTTTCACCTCATCACCATGACAACCTCCCGTTCCACCTCATCATGATGAGAATCTCCCGTTCCACCTCATCACCATGAGAATCTCCCGTTCCACCTCATCACCATGAGAATCTCCCGTTCCACCTCATCACCATGACAACCTCCCGTTCCACCTCATCATGATGAGAATCTCCCGTTCCACCTCATCACCATGAGAATCTCCCGTTCCACCTCATCACCATGAGAATCTCCCGTTCCACCTCATCACCATGAGAATCTCCCGTTCCACCTCATCACCATGACAACCTCCCGTTCCACCTCATCACCATGACAACCTCCCATTCCACCTCGTCCCAAAGCTGCTCTGCTGGATGTAGATCTGGTGACTGTGGAGCCGTTGGAGGACAGGGAACTCATCGTCATGGAGATGATGTGAGCTTTGTGACATGGTGCATCATCCTGCTGGAAGTTTCCATCAGAAGATGCTACACTGTGCTCAGAAAGGGATGGACATGGTCAGCAGCAGGACTCAGGGAGGCTGTGGAGGTTAAACCAGGTCATGTTGGTACTAAGGGGACCAAAGTGGGACCAGAAAACCTCCCCCCACCGTTCCAGCAGCAGCAGCATTGATCCTGACGGCAGGATGGATCCATGTTGTCATGATGTTTCCAGCAGATTCTGATCCTACCATGTGAATGTGGAGCTGAACTGGAGACTCATCAGACCAGCAACGTTTCTCCATCTTCTATTGTCCAGTTCTGGTGAGTCTGTGTGAATTGTAGCCTCAGTTTCCTGTTCTTACTGACAGGAGGGAACCCGCTGTGGTCTTCTGCTGCTGGAGACCATCTGCTTCCAGGCTGGACGTGTTCAGATGATGTTCTGCAGGATGGAACCAGTGCTGACTGGACTTCCAGTTGTCTTTCTGCCATCTCCAACCAGTCTGACCAGTCTGACCTCTGACCTCTGACATCAACATCTGGATATTTGCTCTTCTCCAGAGCTTCTCTGGAAACCCTGGAGATGCTGGTGTGTGAAAATGCCAGTACATATTTAGAACAAAATGCTGCATTCAGTCATCTCCTTCTTCCTCATCCTGATGCTCAGTCTGAACTTCAGCCAGTCGTCTTCATCATGACTGAACACTTTTTATTTTATTCAAACTGAAAATGTGCCTCGAAGTCACTGTGGGACGCCGTGAGAACATTCCAGAACAACAGAACTGCTTCAGACTGAATGAAGTCATTGTGTGTCTTTACACTCCTCCTTCCTCGTGGACGTAAAGGGAAGATCCACACGGAGCAACAGCTTTCCTGTAAAGTAGTTCAGCAGGAGCTAAACCTGCAGCTGAGGGGACGGAGCTTTTCGGTCGCTTCTCTGCACTCGTGGAACAGTTTTCTGCATCACATCAGAGCTGCCAGCATGTCGGAAGTCCTTTCTCGAGACCCTCTTCTTCACTCTGGCTTTGGACATGGTTGAGCTTGAGCTAATCTTCAGAGTATCTATTTTATTGCTTTTATTTTGTGTTTTTTGCATTTGTTTTTACTGATTTTTATTGTTTTAGTGTCCAGCACGGGCAGGGGGAGTTGTAGTAGTCATAGTAGTAGTCATGGTAGTAGTGGTAAGTGCTTTTTTCTGAACATGAATTAAGCAAAAATAAATAAATAAAAATTTAATGGACAAACAGACAAAAAAAGAACATGTAAACAGGCAATATAAATAAACGTGAACAACAAAACAACCGACTGCAGTTTAAAGTATATCAGCCGAAGTTCTCTGACTGACTAAATGACTCCTTCACACATGTTTTTACTTTCTCAACAAATAAGACACAGTAGTAAGAGAGTGTGTGTACTACTGAAATAATGAAAAAACACAGTATAAAGTGGACCTAAATGACAATTCCTTAAAGCCAAAGAATGAAACTGTTCTTGTTTGCTCGTGATGTAATTCTCTAACCTGACTGAACAGAGTCAGTTTTCTGGCCAAAGCTTCTTCTTCTTCCTGCTGGAAAGTTCCCTGGATCAGAAAACAGTAGGATGGATTTTACTGAGTGACACTCAGCATATGGACAGATGAATATTCTGACAGGCCAACATGATCCAACATGTAAACTGTTTCAGCGTGACCTGGTTAATGGCTGCCACCTAGTGTCTGTCGTCGCTGACACGACGACAACCAGCATGCACATCGTTGGAAAAACATCTCAAATCTGCATTGTAACGTTTTACTTTCAGCCCAACAAATACACAATAATTACAGGATAAATACTTTCTTTATCCCAGAAGGCTATTTAAGATTAGAAATGGACAATAATAATGTATATTATCATATATACAGTCGTCCTCAGATGTTTTCACACCCTCCCATTGAAGATGGAGAAAAAACAGCTGTCAGTGAAATAAGTTGAAATAAAAAAGCAATAATAAATAAAAAAAATTATGAGAATCATTACATTACTTTCTGATTCTGATTTAATAGATTTTTTTTTTTAAAAAGCAAACAAATATGATGAAATAATATATGTTCTATCAGTCATAAACTAATATTTAGTAGAACAAGATGTTTCCGCTCCAGTCAGGTGTTTTCTGCTCCTCCCAGTCAGACTTCTGCACCTGTTGACAGGTATTTTGTCCCACTGTTCATTAGAAAAATGCTCTAAAAGTTTTGGACCGAAATAATGAATATAATCTCTCAAATTATTTCTGTTCCTATTCTTATTTCCCCCAAACTGTGCGTCTTAGGTCTTTACCTGAAAATCTCTCCTTAAAATCACATGAATTACAATTGATTAATCTTTGTGTGACTCACTCAAAAAGTCTTATAGCTTTAAACTGGAATAATACATCTTTCCCTTCTATTAATTATTGGCTTAATGAATTATCCTCATGCTTAGCTTTGTGTTTTACAAAATTCTGTTTTTAAACTTTCTCAAGACTACTGATTTTCAAACTTCTCCCCCTGCAACAGCAGATTAATACATTCTATAAGTTTGTTCATTATTAACATTCAGTTTATTTCTATGTCAATAATACATTCATTTCTGATGTACTTTAATATGATATAATGCTTGAGCCTATTCCTCTTTAGTTGGTGTTGTTTGGATTTCTGCATAATTTTTTTATTTTTTATTTAGTTATATGGTTATAAGTTATATGTGTGGTTATATGTGTATGTGTGTACGTGTGTATGTATGCATGTATATATATATATATATATATATGTATATGTATGTATGTATGTATGTATGTATATGTACATATGTTTCTTTCCTTTCTTTTTTTTTCTACCTGGATAGATGAGATTTTGGGGGGTTGGAGGTAAAGTTGGTCTGGATTGTATAAGCTTGTCAACTCTCTTTCTCTATGTTTTGATCCAACCTTCAAAATTAAATAAATATATGTTTTGTTTTTGTTTTTTTTTTAAAAAGTGCCCTAATTTGTCCAGGACCGATTTGTTTGTTTGCTTTTTTTTTTATTAAATGAAAAAACAGTATCTTATATTACTAAATTATCATTTAGCAAATTTATAGTTATTTTTCCTTTTTCAGTTATTTGAGTTACTGTTGTAAATTCAGTCTTTTTTCTTTAATAAAAGGGTTTAAATATGTTTGTTTAAAGCTGTTTTTAATGTATTTGTTTGCTGTTCTTGTTTATTTTGATTGACTTTGTTCAACCTGGTCCTCCGGATAAACAGATCCTCAGTGATCCTGCCTGGATCCATCACCTGGCCTCATCGCTGGAATTACAGGAACTTCAATCAGAATTATTGATCAGGTTGAGATGGATCAGAAACCTCTGTGATCTGCGTGTTTTATTTTCCACTGCAGCCTCGTAGTTTCTCGTCTTGACTTCTGTCTTGTTTCCTGTTTTGTCTTGTAGTTTTTTGTGTCTTTGTGTTTGCATCGTTTGTCATACCTGCCTCTAGTTTCTGTAATCAGACCTTTTTTTGGTTCTGGGTCGACTCAGTGTGTATCTGTGTTGGTTCTGCTCGTGTCTGAGGTCCAGTTTGGCCTTTTGTTCCCAGTTCTTCTGCCTCTGCAGTGTTTCCTTAAGGCATCCATCCACCTGTGTCTCTGTGAGTCCTGCATTAGGCTGCCATGCTTCCACGTCCCTGACAGAAGCATTCATGCTAGTTTTATGTGCGTATGTTTGTGTGTGTGTGTGTGTGTGTGTGTGAGTGTATGTGAGTGTGTGAGTGTGTGTGTGTGTGTGTGTGTGACTTTCGACCACTTGGTGAATTCCTGTGTCCTGTCCCTGGCCCCAGCACACCGAATGTTTGCAGTAGGAACAAAAGAGATTATTGGAGCACGATAACGTGACGGGCAGGGGCCTCATGCTGCGTAAATCTCACTATTCCAGAGAATGAGATGCAGTCACTAAAATAAAGCTTCTTTTGTTGCTTTTGCATTTTTCTTTACTGTGTTTTTATGATATAGTAAGCAACTAAAGAAACATTCCATTATTATTATAATAACATACATTTCTTATGTTGAATTAACAATGATTTAATCCATTTATTCTTACAAGGACTCAGACGGTTTGGGCTGGAGGCCAAAATTATTCATAATATACATCACAATCTCAGTTTGTCTCATTTGCTGATGACATCAGTCTAATCGGTTCAGCCGAAAACTTGCAGAAAAATGTCGCTACAGAGTCGTAAAATGTTTGACAAAAATTATTTATTACTTTACTTAAAGATAAACCCATGACCAGAGATGCAGAAGTACAAACTATCATGGTAAACTTGACTTTCAGAGGTGTGATGGATGATAAAATCAGATGGACGTACATCTGCTGTAAACTGTATTTCCATGACGACTATAGCAAGATACTTTATGAAGCACAAATCACGCACTACATGTCTCGCTGGTTTGGAGCTAAACATGCTAACAGCCTTGAGTTAAACTGTGAAACATCATCTGGAACTCACAAATTCACCATTTAAGTCCAAATCAAAAAAGTTTTGACATTTCATAAAGCACAATTTCTAAATAAAGTCAGGAACCATTATGTTCATGTCTGAGGACACAGTTAGGATGATGTTATTATGGGGAATCTAAAGAGAAGTCAGCTGAACCATTAGCGGAGAATAACTTTGGAACAGACTGGCTGGCATCACCTAACCAATCATCTTTAAGATTCCAGCAGGCTGAAAAAAGGACAAAATACTTCATAAGATTCTGCATATTGTAGCAACGCCTATGTTGCTGTGAAGTGCCGCAATAGCTAGCTGCTGTGTAGTGTTGTAGCAGTCGGCTGCTGTGAAGTATTACAACATCTAGCTGCTGCATAGCATTACAACAGCTGGCTTCTGTGCTACAGGCATAGCTACAACAGCTACACAGAAGCTAGCTGCTGAGACGCTACACAGATGCAAGCTGCTGTGGCGTTACACAGCAACTAGCTACCACGATGCTAGACAGCAGCTGACTGTTCAACAGCTACACAGCAGCCAGTTGGTGAAATGCTACACAGCAGTTAGCTGCTAGCTTTGAGAAAAATATTTCAGTGAATGAAATCTTAAAAACATAAAGACAAACTGAGACGTAGATGATTTAGCTTTAACCACATTTTTTTATACAGTTTCTGAGACATTTTTTTATCACTTTATGGGAAAAACTCTGTTTAAAATCCGAGAGGAGGGTTTCCTCAGATTAATTTATTCTTTATTTTAATCTCTTAATGTGTGAAGGTGAAAGCGGGTGGAGGGGCTTGGTGTTTGTAAACCCTGGGTACGGCCCTGGTACCTGGCTCATACCAGGCTCTGCTCCTCTTCATCACCTCCTCATCACATTCAGCAGTTCCCCTGTCTTCACAGACATCACGCAGTGAATAGAAGTGACCTCAGCAGCAGCTTCTTGATCACGGAGACTTGAACTCCAAACGAGAGAATATTTCAGCCAGATGATGATGGTCACCTTTACTGGTTGTTGACATGAATGTCTGGTTAGCAACCAGTTTCATCTCAGTCTGGATCTTCACACAAACCAGTGGAACTGCAGCGAAGAGCCCTCCCCCTTCTCCTCCTTGAGCTGCTCTGCTGGGCCGAGCGTGGGGGGGGTCGCAGCACAGCCGGGTCACTCACAGAACCCGTGGTTTCTCTCTGCTTCAGAGGGGTCACGAGGGGGGAGGGATGAGGAGGGCGGGCATCAGTGAGGGGGAGCCCAAAACCAGGAAAATCATGGAGGAGAAAGGCGTGACGTCAGAGTCTGAACACGTCAGTGAGTCAGCAGCCGTGGTTCGTGTCACGCAGAGCGAGGTGACGTAGCAGAGCTGCGGGGGGGGGGGGGGGGGGGGGGGGGCACTTCAGGCTCATTGAAACACTTGTTGAAGAGAGAAACTCTCAGTTGGACACGACAACCTGCCGTCTAACCAACAAAACGGCAGGAAAAGCATCCTGTTAGTCAGCTGCATGGTCCACTGGGGCCCCGTGGGCCCCCCCTTCTGGTCCCCCTCCCCCTTCTGGTTCACCCCCCTTCTGGCTGTTCTCAGGGGGAGAACCTGATCTGAAAACATGAGCAGCTGTTTTCTCAGGTTCATCTGCAGGAAACACCTGAGATGAGTTGTGTTGGAGGAGACCTTCCTCTGGTCGGGAATGCAGCTCAGAACCTTCCAGCAGCGTCTGGGGGGGGGGGGGGGGGGGGTTCTCGGGTGGGAGTGGGACGTGTTCTGCACCAGATAAGAGCCCCTCCTTCCGTAAAGTGTGCAGAGATATGAGCTTCGTGTCGCAGTTTCATCACGACGCTCATGCAGAGAAATTATGACGTCATCACGGCGTCGTCCTGCCGCTCCGCACGTCCACCTCTGGTTACCATGGCAACAGGAGCCGTGCCGGCTGAGGGCAGGTTATCGTAGAGATGCAGCTTCCTCCTTCACACCCTATCCCCCCCTCCCACCTCCTCCCCCTCCTCCTTTCCTCCTCCCCCTCCCCGCGGCCGCTCCGCCCCCTCCATCACGCACGCCCTGCCGCAGCCAATCAGAGAGCTCGGTGGGGTGAATGCATCTCCGTGGGGGTGTCAGGCAGCTCTCAGCTGACAGGGAGGAGCCTGTGTGTGTGTGCGCGCGTGCGTGGTGAGGCGGTGACTGCTGCCTGCGCGGACTAGCGGGCACGGCCGCGACTCTCCTCCGGTTTCATACTTTCCCCTGTAACCTTGCGCAGCTGCTGATCTCCGGCCTGCTGCTCCCTTCTCTGCAGGCAGACACAGGTCGGCGAGGGGGTCACGCGTGAACACCAGGCTCGCTTTCCACGACTCTCCACGCAGCTCCGCGCGGACGTGCAGCAGGATGATCGCGGCTCAGCTTCTGGCCTACTACTTCACGGAGCTGAAAGATGATCAGCTCAAAAAGGTGAGTGGGATCAGCTTCACGCGGAGATCCTTTGTGTCGTGGGATGTGACAGCAGCCCGCTGGGCACCACGGCCGCGGGGGGAGGCAGGGATCGAACCTCCGGGCCGCAGGGGGGTGGGGGGCAGCTACAAGTTAAATTCCTGCTTCCCTGCTCAGCTGCTAGAAGTGCTCACCGTGGATGTCCTTGAGAAGGGCTGCGGTCAGGGATGGTGGTGCAGGCAGTACCTCATCACCAAGGGTTTCCGGTTGCCATGACAGCCAAAGCAGACAGGTGGCTGGGAGGGAGTTGGAAAAGTCAGGAGACACATGACCCCCCCCCCCCCCCCCCCCCCCGTTTCATTCCTTTCTCTGCTCTGTTCTCCTTTTCTTCACTCCGTTTCGTTGTTCACATCTGGAAAAGGAGCAAAAACAAAGCAGCAGACTCCACGTTTCTGCTGAAACCTGAGATGTGACCAGTGGAACCAACCAGGGGGTCAATAGAAATGGGGGTGGGGTGATGGCGCCGTGCAGGGCTTCAGCAGGCTGCTGCTAAAGTAGGTTAATGGAACGAATAACATTCAGAACAGACAATAGAGGTTAAAAGTTCTGCAGCTGGATGTGACTGAGCCACTCCAACCAGAGCTGTGATCCAACTGGTTTAAGTCGAACCAGAAGCGGAAAATTTCGGATATGTGTACTCTCCTCTCTTTACAGATATACTACAGTTAAAGATGTATGAGGATTATTTTTATATTCTATATTAATTATTATTTCTTATTCTATGCCGAGCCCTTCTGACGGTGTTTTCCTGTGTTTGTTGCTGCTGTTGCTCCATTAATGTCCCCGCTGAGGGACGAAAGAAAGGAATCATCAAGGTTGATTTAAAGGTTGATCTTCGTCATCATGGGTTATAAATGTCTAATATCCATCCATCTGTCATCCATCCGTCCTTCCATCCGTCCATCCATCCATCCATCTATCCATCCATCCGTCCTTCCATCCGTCCATCCATCCATCCATCCATCCATCTTGTATGTACTTATAAAGCACTTTTTTAGTCATGTTTACAGCTTGAAGCGCTTTGCACTACATGACTCTTTCACCCATTTACACACACACTCACACCCTGATAGACACACTGCAGGGTTTAGTGTCTTGTCAAAAAAAAACACGGACATGTAGTCAGAGGAAGCCTGGAATCAACCCACCGACCTTCTGGCTGGAAAATTAATTTAACTCTCTTAAATTACATAAACCATGGAGCATATGTGTATAAATAAAAATGAATGAGCAGCTGGACAGTTTGTATTTCCCCATGTATTTTATGTATGTATGTATGAACAACTTTTTAATTTATTTAATCATTTATTGACATATTGTCTCCTTTCACGTCTGTATTTCACTATAATTAATCACATTGTGTTTATTTTTGTTTACTTGTAGATGCACTTTATAACAATAAAATACTATTTTATCATCAATGCATTTTATTTAAGTCTGGAAATTTAAATAAAAAGAAAAAAAAAGTCAAACATAATAAAAATCTAGACAATTTTTAATTAGAAACAGGCATTTGTGTTGGAAAATGGAACCTCAGTGAGATGTTGGAACAACATCTGCCAGTCAGCTGACCTCTGAAGTCTTACTGGTCCTTATTGTCCTATTTTTACCCTCCATGTGTTCAATGGAATTCAGGTGCACGTTGTGAATATTCACTTTCATTTAAAATGTACAGATTTAATCACAGAGATATTTCCCAAAGTGTCAATGCAGATGTTGTTCGTTGTGCTGACGTGTCTGGATGCTGAGGTTCAGCAGCTTGACACGTTCTGCTTCAGGCTTTTTGTTTCCCACAATAACCCTTATAAACTCACAGCTTACAGCAGGCACTGATGCCCTGCTGAAGCAGAGGAATGTCAAAGATCACATCTCTTCAATCAGTTTTAATTTAAATAAGTCCGGTGTGTTTGTGATCAGCTGAACAAATATTTCTGTTTTTCACTTTTGTCATGTGGGATGCTTTCAGCACCTAAAGACCATTCCTGGACTCCCTCTCCTCCCCAGATCGATAAGTACCTTTACTCCATGCGTTTCTCTGATGACACGCTGAAGGACATCATGAACCGCTTCCGCAGGCAGATGGAGGGCGGACTAGATCGTGACACCAACCCCACGGCTACGGTCAAGATGCTGCCCACCTTCGTCAGGTCCATCCCTGATGGATCAGGTGAGGAGTGACGGTGGAACCTGGTTTTATGAACCTTGTTCTTGTTAATCACTTTGAATAAATTCTGTGTTGCAGCTGGAGGATTTGTCTGTTTTTGACAGAAAAAAATGTCCCTGTTACATCACATTACTGTAAGCGTGTTGAAGCACAGCCTGATGTGACCTCTTAAAATCTGCTGATGTGTCAAAACGGTCAGGTCTGTTCTGTGGCAAAAGCCTCTTTGTGCTCCAGATCTGTTGTCGCTGCGAGGCCAAACATTTTCAACAGCATGATCACAACCATGTTCATCTCAGAAATACAATGTATGTTATCGCTTTTAAAGAAATTCTCTTAATAACACATAGCAGATATTCATAGCATTAAAGATCAATGACGATGGATTCAGCTGTTATCGGCCAAGGCGCTGCGTTGACAGTAAAACATCCTGTAACATCTGCATGATGTGGCTGTATCAGCACCAGTTCAACTCATTGCCATAAACATGTTCCATGATTCAGGATCAATACATTCATGTCATAATTTATATAAAACGAGACTGCAGGGTGAAACACAAACAAGCCGCCTCTCAGTCTGACCTTAACAGTCACAACACCAATGTCACGTCTTAACCAGAAAAGTCCTTTTGTAGAGCTAATAAAATAATATAATATAATATAATATAATATAATATAATATAATATAGCTGCACGGTGGTGCAGTGGTTAGCACTGTGGCCTCACAGCAAGAAGGTCGCTGGTTCGATCCTTGGCTGGTTTGGTCAGTGGCCTTTCTGTGTGGAGTTTGCATGTTCTCCCCGTGTATGCGTGGGTTCTCTCCGGGTACTCCGGCTAGGGGCTAAATTGCCCCTAGGAGTGAGTGTGAGCGTGAGTGTGGTTGTTCGTCTCTCTGTGTGTGGCCCTGCGATGGACTGGCGAGCTGTCCAGGGTGTACCCTGCCTGTCACCCAAAGCCAGCTGGGATAGGCTCCAGCTTCCCCGCGACCCTGAATTGGAATAAGCGGTTCGGAAAATGAATGAATGAATGAATAATATAATAATTTTATTTTATAACCATAAAACTGTAGTAATTTATAGAACCAGTAAAAAGTTTGGACACATTTTCACATTCAAGCCAGCGGGACAGTGTGACCTCACTTGTGACTGGTTGTGAAATTTGCCCCCACCCCTCCACCCCTCTCACACACATGAATAATATGTGATAAAACAATAAACCAGGTGTTGGGTGATTGCAACAGGCACAAAATCAGAATATTACTGACAAAATTAAAGGAGAAACAAGCTACACATGCATAGTTTACAACTCTCAGTGGAAGATCTTTGTGCAGACTTACTTTGATAAAAAATGTTGGACAATTTAACAAAGAAATCAGACAAAAGACTGTGAAATGTCCGTAAGAGGCAGAGTCAGACAGCTTCGCTCCTGTCGCTCGCTCTATAAATAGCCTCAAGTTTCAACAACTACATGAGAGGACATGAGAGCAGCAAAGGGCAAAGTTGAAGCCATGGCGAAAGTTAGAAATGACAAAGCCCCCATGCCCCTGACGAGCACTGATAGACATAATGAGACGGATGGTCAAAGGTTCAGGTATAATGGAAAACTTCCACATTTACTGGAAGGAAAGTAAACAAACAGGCACATGAAAACTGCATGCAACAATGTTGATTTTACGCTGAAAACTCATTTAAGCTTCAGGAACATGTCAGTAAATATCTTTTCACAAGTTTATCCAACAAACTAAGCAGACTGATGGCCAATAAGTGTTTACTTTTCCTCACACCACAATAAATATTTGGCTTGGTTTTGCTTACACAAGGCCACATTCAGTGGTTCCGAAACAGGTTACATGACCAGCTCTGAAACAAATCCAACTTTATTTAACAAAGCAAAAGAAAGCCCAAAAAGCCAAAGATGTCTGATGAAGGAGGAGGATATCTAAAGCCAAAAACGTCTCATGAAGTCACCGTCCACCCAACGTCTGACTGAGCGGATGTGGTCGTAGATCGATGGGATTAATTCTGAAATGGCCTGGCATGTAAAAGCAACACTCGTATGTGAAGCCTGGTCACGTGTCATTCCAGTCAGGTCAAGGAGAAAAATAGCTCAGTGGAACAGAAGCTACAGCCTTGGGACTGCTGAATGCAGGAGGTTGTGTTGGGAAGGAGGCTGTTTTGTTGGGATGGAGGTTGTTGTGTTGGGACGGAGGTTGTTGTGTTGGGATGGAGGTTGTTGTGTTGGGATGGAGGTTGTTGTGTTGGGATGGAGGTTGTTGTGTTGGGAAGGAGGTTGTTGTGTTGGGATGGAGGTTGTTGTGTTGGGATGGAGGTTGTTGTGTTGGGATGGAGGTTGTTGTGTTGGGATGGAGGTTGTTGTGTTGGGAAGGAGGTTGTTGTGTTGGGAAGAAGGTTGGCTTGTTAGGAAGGAGGTGGTTGTGTTGGGAAGAAGGTTAGTTCTTTGGTAAGGAGGTTGGTTTGTTGAGGAGGAGTTTGTTTTGTTGGGAATTAGGTTGGTTTGTTGGGAAGGAGGTTGTTGTGTTGGGAAGAAGGTTGGTTTGTAGGGAATGAGGTTGTGTTGGGATGGAGGTTGTTGTGTTGGGATGGAGGCTGTTGTGTTGGGAAGGAGGTTGTTGTGTTGGGAAGGATGATGTTTTTTTAGGAAAGAGGCTGTTTTGTTGGAAAGGAGGTTGTTGTTTTGGCAGGGAGGTTGGTTTGTTGGGAAGGAGGTTGTTGTGTTGGGAATGAGGTTATTGTGTTGGGATGGAGGTTGTTGTGTTGGGAAGGAGGTTGTTGTGTTGGGAAGGAGGTTGTTGTGTTGGGAATGAGGATGTTGTGTTGGGAAGGAGGTGTTTGTGTTGGGAAGAAGATTGGATTGTAGGGAATGAGGTTGGTTTGTTGGGAAGGATGTTGTTGTGTTGGGAATTAGGTTGGTTTGTTGGGAAGGAGGCTGTTGTGTTGGGAAGAAGGCTCACTTGTTGGGAAGGAGGTTGTTGTGTTGGAAAGAACATTGGTTTGTAGGGAATGAGGATGGTTGGTTGGGAAGGAGGTTGTTGTGTTGGGAAGGAGGTTGGTTTGTTGGAAAGGAGGTTGTTGTTTTGGCAGGGAGGTTGGTTTGTTGGCAAAGAAGTTGTTGTGTTGGGAAGAAGGTTGGTTTGTTGAGGAGGGTGATGTTTTTTTTTAGGAAAGAGGTTGTTTTGTTGGAAAGAAGGTTGTTGTGTTGGGAATGAGGTTGGTTTGTTGGGAAGGAGGTTGTTGTGTTTGGAAGGAGGTTGTTGTGTTGGGAAAGAGATTGTTGTGTTATGAAGAAGGTTGGTTTGTGGGGAAGGAGGTTGTTGTGTTTGGAAAGAGGTTGTTGTGTTGGGAATGAGGTTGTTGTGATTGGAAGGAGGTTGTTGTGTCGGGAAGAAGATTGGTTTGTAGGGAAGGAGGTTGTTGTGTTGGGAAGAAGGTTGGTTTGTAGGGAAGGAGGTTGTTGTGTTGGGAAGAAGGTTGGTCTGTAGGGAAGGAGGTTGTTGTGTTGGGAAGAAGGTTGGTTTGTAGGGAATGAGGTTGTGTTGGGATGGAGGTTGTTGTGTTGGGATGGAGGCTGTTGTGTTGGGAAGGAGGTTGTTGTGTTGGGAAGGATGATGTTTTTTTAGGAAAGAGGCTGTTTTGTTGGAAAGGAGGTTGTTGTTTTGGCAGGGAGGTTGGTTTGTTGGGAAGGAGGTTGTTGTGTTGGGAATGAGGTTATTGTGTTGGGATGGAGGTTGTTGTGTTGGGAAGGAGGTTGTTGTGTTGGGAAGGAGGTTGTTGTGTTGGGAATGAGGTTGTTGTGTTGGGAAGGAGGTTGTTGTGTTGGGAATGAGGATGTTGTGTTGGGAAGGAGGTGTTTGTGTTGGGAAGAAGATTGGATTGTAGGGAATGAGGTTGGTTTGTTGGGAAGGATGTTGTTGTGTTGGGAATTAGGTTGGTTTGTTGGGAAGGAGGCTGTTGTGTTGGGAAGAAGGCTCACTTGTTGGGAAGGAGGTTGTTGTGTTGGAAAGAACATTGGTTTGTAGGGAATGAGGATGGTTGGTTGGGAAGGAGGTTGTTGTGTTGGGAAGGAGGTTGGTTTGTTGGAAAGGAGGTTGTTGTTTTGGCAGGGAGGTTGGTTTGTTGGCAAAGAAGTTGTTGTGTTGGGAATGAGGTTGGTTTGTTGGGAAGGAGGTTGTTGTGTTTGGAAGGAGGTTGTTGTGTTGGGAAAGAGATTGTTGTGTTATGAAGAAGGTTGGTTTGTGGGGAATGAGGTTGTTGTGTTTGGAAAGAGGTTGTTGTGTTGGGAATGAGGTTGTTGTGATTGGAAGGAGGTTGTTGTGTCGGGAAGAAGATTGGTTTGTAGGGAAGGAGGTTGTTGTGTTGGGAAGAAGGTTGGTTTGTAGGGAAGGAGGTTGTTGTGTTGGGAAGAAGGTTGGTTTGTAGGGAAGGAGGTTGTTGTGTTGGGAAGAAGGTTGGTTTGTAGGGAAGGAGGTTGTTGTGTTGGGAAGAAGGTTGGTCTGTAGGGAAGGAGGTTGTTGTGTTGGGAAGAAGGTTGGTTTGTAGGGAAGGAGGTTGTTGTGTTGGGAAGAAGGTTGGTTTGTAGGGAAGGAGGTTGTTGTGTTGGGAAGGAGGTTGTTGTGTTGGGATGGAGGTTGTTGTGTTGGGAAGGAGGTTGTTGTGTTGGGATGGAGGTTGTTGTGTTGGGATGGAGGTTGTTGTGCTGGGATGGAGGTTGTTGTGTTGGGATGGAGGTTGTTGTGTTGGGAAGGAGGTTGTTGTGTTGGGATGGAGGTTGTTGTGTTGGGAAGGAGGTTGTTGTGTTGGGAAGAAGGTTGGCTTGTTAGGAAGGAGGTGGTTGTGTTGGGATGGAGGTTGTTGTGTTGGGATGGAGGTTGTTGTGTTGGGAAGGAGGTTGTTGTGTTGGGAAGAAGGTTGGCTTGTTAGGAAGGAGGTGGTTGTGTTGGGAAGAAGGTTAGTTCTTTGGTAAGGAGGTTGGTTTGTTGAGGAGGAGTTTGTTTTGTTGGGAATTAGGTTGGTTTGTTGGGAAGGAGGTTGTTGTGTTGGGAAGAAGGTTGGTTTGTAGGGAATGAGGTTGTGTTGGGATGGAGGTTGTTGTGTTGGGATCGAGGTTGTTGTGTTGGGAAGGAGGTTGTTGTGTTGGGAAGGATGATGTTTTTTTAGGAAAGAGGCTGTTTTGTTGGAAAGGAGGTTGTTGTGTTGGGAATGAGGTTGGCTTGTTGGAAAGGAGGTTGTTGTTTTGGCAGTGAGGTTGGTTTGTTGGGAAGGAGGTTGTTGTGTTGGGAATGAGGTTATTGTGTTGGGAAGGAGGTGTTTGTGTTGGGAAGAAGATTGGTTTGTAGGGAATGAGGTTGTTGTGTTTGGAAGGAGGCTGTTGTGTTGGGAATGAGGTTGTTGTGTTGGGAAGGAGGTGTTTGTGTTGGGAAGAAGATTGGGTTGTAGGGAATGAGGTTGGTTGGTTGGGAAGGATGTTGTTGTGTTGGGAATTAGGTTGGTTTGTTTGGAAGGAGGCTGTTGTGTTGGGAAGAAGGCTCACTTGTTGGGAAGGAGGTTGTTGTGTTGGAAAGAACATTGATTTGTAGGGAATGAGGATGGTTGGTTGGGAAGGAGGTTGTTGTTTTGGCAGGGAGGTTGGTTTGTTGGCAAAGAGGTTGTTGTGTTGGGAAGAAGGTTGGTTTGTTGAGGAGGGTGATGGTTTTTTTTTAGGAAAGAGGTTGTTTTGTTGGAAAGAAGGTTGTTGTGTTGGGAATGAGGTTGGTTTGTTGGGAAGGAGGTTGTTGTGTTGGGAAGAAGGTTGGTTTGTAGGGAAGGAGGTTGTTGTGTTGGGAAGAAGGTTGGTTTGTAGGGAAGGAGGTTGTTGTGTTGGGAAGAAGGTTGGTT
This sequence comes from Telmatherina bonti, assembly GCF_933228915.1. NCBI lineage: Eukaryota > Metazoa > Chordata > Actinopteri > Atheriniformes > Telmatherinidae > Telmatherina > Telmatherina bonti. Next base: position 5,575,862 of record NC_136621.1, read on the forward strand.
TGTAGGGAAGGAGGTTGTTGTGTTGGGAAGAAGGTTGGTTTGTAGGGAAGGAGGTTGTTGTGTTGGGAAGGAGGTTGTTGTGTTTGGAAGGAGGTTGTTGTGTTGGGAAAGAGATTGTTGTGTTATTATAGAAGGTTGGTTTGTGGGGAATGAGGTTGTTGTGTTTGGAAAGAGGTTGTTGTGTTGGGAATGAGGTTGTTGTGATTGGAAGGAGGTTGTTGTGTTGGGAAGAAGATTGGTTTGTAGGGAAGGAGGTTGTTGTGTTGGGAAGAAGGTTGGTTTGTAGGGAAGGAGGTTGTTGTGTTGGGAAGAAGGTTGGTTTGTAGGGAAGGAGGTTGTTGTGTTGGGAAGGAGGTTGTGTTGGGAAGAAGGTTGGTTTGTAGGGAATGAGGTTGTTGTGTTGGGAAGAAGGTTGGTTTGTAGGGAATGAGGTTGTGTTGGGATGGAGGTTGTTGTGTTGGGATGGAGGTTGTTGTGTTGGGAATGAGGTTGGTTTGTTGGGAAGGAGGTTGTTGTGTTTGGAAGGAGGTTGTTGTGTTGGGAAAGAGATTGTTGTGTTATGAAGAAGGTTGGTTTGTGGGGAATGAGGTTGTTGTGTTTGGAAAGAGGTTGTTGTGTTGGGAATGAGGTTGTTGTGATTGGAAGGAGGTTGTTGTGTCGGGAAGAAGATTGGTTTGTAGGGAAGGAGGTTGTTGTGTTGGGAAGAAGGTTGGTTTGTAGGGAAGGAGGTTGTTGTGTTGGGAAGAAGGTTGGTTTGTAGGGAAGGAGGTTGTTGTGTTGGGAAGAAGGTTGGTTTGTAGGGAAGGAGGTTGTTGTGTTGGGAAGAAGGTTGGTCTGTAGGGAAGGAGGTTGTTGTGTTGGGAAGAAGGTTGGTTTGTAGGGAAGGAGGTTGTTGTGTTGGGAAGAAGGTTGGTTTGTAGGGAAGGAGGTTGTTGTGTTGGGAAGGAGGTTGTTGTGTTGGGATGGAGGTTGTTGTGTTGGGAAGGAGGTTGTTGTGTTGGGATGGAGGTTGTTGTGTTGGGATGGAGGTTGTTGTGCTGGGATGGAGGTTGTTGTGTTGGGATGGAGGTTGTTGTGTTGGGAAGGAGGTTGTTGTGTTGGGATGGAGGTTGTTGTGTTGGGAAGGAGGTTGTTGTGTTGGGAAGAAGGTTGGCTTGTTAGGAAGGAGGTGGTTGTGTTGGGATGGAGGTTGTTGTGTTGGGATGGAGGTTGTTGTGTTGGGAAGGAGGTTGTTGTGTTGGGAAGAAGGTTGGCTTGTTAGGAAGGAGGTGGTTGTGTTGGGAAGAAGGTTAGTTCTTTGGTAAGGAGGTTGGTTTGTTGAGGAGGAGTTTGTTTTGTTGGGAATTAGGTTGGTTTGTTGGGAAGGAGGTTGTTGTGTTGGGAAGAAGGTTGGTTTGTAGGGAATGAGGTTGTGTTGGGATGGAGGTTGTTGTGTTGGGATCGAGGTTGTTGTGTTGGGAAGGAGGTTGTTGTGTTGGGAAGGATGATGTTTTTTTAGGAAAGAGGCTGTTTTGTTGGAAAGGAGGTTGTTGTGTTGGGAATGAGGTTGGCTTGTTGGAAAGGAGGTTGTTGTTTTGGCAGTGAGGTTGGTTTGTTGGGAAGGAGGTTGTTGTGTTGGGAATGAGGTTATTGTGTTGGGAAGGAGGTGTTTGTGTTGGGAAGAAGATTGGTTTGTAGGGAATGAGGTTGTTGTGTTTGGAAGGAGGCTGTTGTGTTGGGAATGAGGTTGTTGTGTTGGGAAGGAGGTGTTTGTGTTGGGAAGAAGATTGGGTTGTAGGGAATGAGGTTGGTTGGTTGGGAAGGATGTTGTTGTGTTGGGAATTAGGTTGGTTTGTTTGGAAGGAGGCTGTTGTGTTGGGAAGAAGGCTCACTTGTTGGGAAGGAGGTTGTTGTGTTGGAAAGAACATTGATTTGTAGGGAATGAGGATGGTTGGTTGGGAAGGAGGTTGTTGTTTTGGCAGGGAGGTTGGTTTGTTGGCAAAGAGGTTGTTGTGTTGGGAAGAAGGTTGGTTTGTTGAGGAGGGTGATGGTTTTTTTTTAGGAAAGAGGTTGTTTTGTTGGAAAGAAGGTTGTTGTGTTGGGAATGAGGTTGGTTTGTTGGGAAGGAGGTTGTTGTGTTGGGAAGAAGGTTGGTTTGTAGGGAAGGAGGTTGTTGTGTTGGGAAGAAGGTTGGTTTGTAGGGAAGGAGGTTGTTGTGTTGGGAAGAAGGTTGGTTTGTAGGGAAGGAGGTTGTTGTGTTGGGAAGAAGGTTGGTTTGTAGGGAAGGAGGTTGTTGTGTTGGGAAGGAGGTTGTTGTGTTTGGAAGGAGGTTGTTGTGTTGGGAAAGAGATTGTTGTGTTATTATAGAAGGTTGGTTTGTGGGGAATGAGGTTGTTGTGTTTGGAAAGAGGTTGTTGTGTTGGGAATGAGGTTGTTGTGATTGGAAGGAGGTTGTTGTGTTGGGAAGAAGATTGGTTTGTAGGGAAGGAGGTTGTTGTGTTGGGAAGAAGGTTGGTTTGTAGGGAAGGAGGTTGTTGTGTTGGGAAGAAGGTTGGTTTGTAGGGAAGGAGGTTGTTGTGTTGGGAAGGAGGTTGTGTTGGGAAGAAGGTTGGTTTGTAGGGAATGAGGTTGTTGTGTTGGGAAGAAGGTTGGTTTGTAGGGAATGAGGTTGTGTTGGGATGGAGGTTGTTGTGTTGGGATGGAGGTTGTTGTGTTGGGAAGGAGGTTGTTGTGTTGAGAAGGGTGATGGTTTTTTTTTAGGAAAGAGATTGTTCTGTTGGAAAGGGAGGCCGGTTTGTTGGGAATGAGGTTGGTTTGTTGGAAAGGAGGTTGTTGTTTTGGCAGGGAGGTTGGTTTGTTGGGAAGGAGGTTGTTGTGTTGGAAATGAGGTTGTTGTGTTGGGAAAGTGATTGTTGTGTTAAGAAGGTTGGTTTGTGGGGAATGAGGTTGTTGTGTTGGGAATGAGGTTGTTGTGTTGGGGATGAGCTTGTTGTGTTTGGAATCAGGTTGTTGTGTTGGGAAGGAGGTTGTTGTGTTGAGAAGAAGATTGGTTTGTAGGGAAGGGTGTTGTTGTGTTGGGGATGAGGTTGTTGTGTTTGGAAGGAGGTTGTTGTGTTGGGAATGAGGTTGTTGTGTTGGGAAGGAGGTTGTTGTGTTAAGAAGAAGGTTGGTTTGTAGGGAATGCGGTTGGTTTGTTGGGAAGGATGTTGAGTCGGAAAGGAGGCTGTTGTGTTGGGAAGAAGGCTCACTTGTTGGGAAGGAGGTTGTTGTGTTGGAAAGAACATTGATTTGAAGGGAATGAGGTTGGTTTGTTGGAAAGGAGGTTGTTGTTTTGGCAGGGAGGTTGGTTTGTTGGCAAGGAGGTTGTTGTGTTGGGACGGAAGTTGTTGTGTTGAGAAGGGTGATGGGTTTTTTTAGGAAAGAGGTTGTTTTGTTGGAAAGGAGGTTGTTGTGTTGGGAATGAGGTTGGTTTGTTTGGATGGAGGTTGTTGTGTTGGGAATGAGGTTGTTGTGTTGGGAAAGAGGTTGTTGTGATATTGAGAAGGTTGGTTTGTGGGGAATGAGGTTGTTGTGTTGGGAAGGAGGTTGTTGTGTTGGGAAGAAGGTTGGTTTGTTGTGAAGGAGGTTGTTGTGTTGGAAAGAAGGTTGGTTTGTAGGGAATGAGGTTGTTGTGTTGGGAAGAAGGTTGATTTGTTGTGAAGGAGGTTGTTGTGTTGGAAAGAAGATTGGTTTGTAGGGAATGAGGTTGTTGTGTTGGGAAGGAGGTTGTGTTGGGAAGAAGGTTGGTTTGTAGGGAATGAGGTTGTTGTGTTGGGAAGAAGGTTGGTTTGTAGGGAATGAGGTTGGTTTGTTGGGAAGGAGGTTGTTGTGTTGGGAAGGAGGTTGTTGTGTTGGGAAGGAGGTTGTTGTGCTGGGAAGGTGGCTGTTGTGTTGAGAATGTGGTTGGTTTGTAGGGAATGAGGTTGTTGTGTTGGGAAGGTGGTTGTTGTTTTGGGAAGAAGGTTGGTTTGTAGGGAAGGAGGTTGTTGTGTTGGGAAGGAGGTTGGTTTGTAGGGAAGGAGGTTGTTGTTTTGGGAAGAAGGTTGGCTTGTTGTGAAGGAGGTTGTTGTGTTGGGAAGGTGCTTGTTGTGTTGGGAAGAAGGTTGGTTAGTAGGGAATGAGGTTGGTTTGTTGGGAATGAGGTTGTTTTGCTGGGAAGGTGGCTGTTGTGTTTAGAATGTGGTTGGTTTGTAGGGAATGAGGATGTTGTGTTGGGAAAGAGGTTGTTGTGTTGGGAAGAAGGTTGGTTTGTAGGGAAGGAGGTTGTTGTGTTGGGAAAGAGGTTGTTGTGTTGGGAAGAAGGTTGGTTTGTAGGGAAGGAGGTTGTTGTGTTGGGAAGAAGGTTGGTTTGTAGGGAAGGAGGTTGTTGTTTTGGGAAGAAGGTTGGCTTGTTGTGAAGGAGGTTGTTGTGTTGGGAAGGTGCTTGTTGTGTTGGGAAGAAGGTTGGTTAGGAGGGAATGAGGTTGGTTTGTTGGGAATGAGGTTGTTGTGTTGGGAAGGAGGTTGTTGTGTTGAGAAGGATGATGTTTTTTTTTTAGGAAAGAGATTGTGTTGTTGGAAAGGGAGGTTGGTTTGTTGGGAATGAGGTTGGTTTGTTGGAAAGGAGGTTGGTTTGTTGGAAATGATGTTGTTGTGTTGGGAAAGTGATTGTTGTGTTAAGAAGGTTGGTTTGTAGGGAATGAGGCTGTTGTCTTGGGAAGAAGGTGGTTGTTGTTTTGGGAAGAAGGGTGGTTTGTAGGGAATGAGGCTGTTGTCTTGGGAAGAAGGTGGTTGTTGTGTTGGGAAGAAGGTTGGTATTTAGGGAAATAGGTTGTGTTGGGAAGGTGGTTGTTGTGTCATATGACAGCACATCTAACCCTCTGTAGATGATTCAGCTTAAGAGAAGTGTTCTGTTTAAAGATAAACCTGAAAGTTTAAAATAGGGCTACATGATTATAGTTGGTTTTAAGTTAATTAGATAAGTGTGATATTACAAAAAAGCTTCGCTCGCTGAAGGATTGATTTACAACTGGACTCGTTTCCTGGAACAACACTGGACCTCAGCGTCTGCTCACGGTTCAGATAAAAGCCTTGTAGAGATGCAGCTGATGCACCTGCTTTAATGAAATAAACTTTGACTTCTCTGCATGTCCTTTTTCTTCCTAATTGTACTTGACACCAGTTCATCAGCAGCCATGATCTTAATCCACACGGGTGTTCAGCACCGATGTCGGTGCTGATGTAAACACAGATAACTACTGATGACTTTTCTGTGCCATTACTCCTCATGTTGCACAGTGTGAGCTGTGACAGTCTTCACTGTTTTAGATTCATGGCACAGACAGAATCTCAGCCTCATGTTTGGGTTTAGTTCACTAAATGAGCTGATGGCACCATCAGTGGAGAAGTGCGTGTCTTTTCTCTGCATCGCAGGTGATATTTCAGCGTTTTGTGATCATTCATCTGTAACTTCCTTCTTAACTCGACAGAAAAGGGAGACTTCATCGCTCTGGATCTGGGGGGCTCAAACTTTCGAATCTTGCGTGTCAAAGTGACCCAAGACAAGAAGCAACCGGTTCAGATGGAGAGCCAGGTCTACGAGACCCCAGACGACATCATCCATGGGAGCGGGTCACAGGTGAGCACAAATATCATCTGATTTTTGTTCAACTTCATATTAATTATATTATATTTCAATGAATGTATATTCATTTTACACAAAAACAAAAACACTAAATAAAACCTCCAACACAGAATGATCTGATCAACTTCAACAAATTAGAAAGCCTCAAATTTAAGTATTTAGTTGGTTTTAAAAAAGCCCAATAAATGCAGAGACATGATCAGTATTCATTGCAGTTGAGGCAAAAACCTCCTGGACACGGAGGAGCCGACATGTTTGAGAAGCCAATTGTCAGAAGCATCATAAATTCCACTTTACAGGAAAGAGTTTGTGGAACAACTGAACAGTGGATAAGTTAAACCAGGGATCCCCAATCCTGGTCCTCAAGGACCGGTGTCCTGCAGGTTTTCCAAGTGTCCCACTGCAACACACCTGATTCAAATCAATGTGTATTTAGCAGACATGTTTAGAGCTTGTCTGAGTCTGAGTCACTGTGGGACGGAAAAGAGTCGTCTGTCTCGACACTGTGGGACGGAAACGAGTCGTCTGTCTCGTCACTGTGGGACGGAAACGAGTCGTCTGTCTCGTCACTGTGGGACGGAAACGAGTCGTCTGTCTCGACACTGTGGGACGGAAAAGAGTCGTCTGTCTCGACACTGTGGGACGGAAAAGAGTCGTCTGTCTCGTCACTGTGGGACGGAAACGAGTCGTCTGTCTCGACACTGTGGGACGGAAAAGAGTCGTCTGTCTCGACACTGTGGGACGGAAACGAGTCGTCTGTCTCGTCACTGTGGGACGGAAACGAGTCGTCTGTCTCGTCACTGTGGGACGGAAACGAGTCGTCTGTCTCGACACTGTGGGACGGAAACGAGTCGTCTGTCTCGTCACTGTGGGACGGAAACGAGTCGTCTGTCTCGACACTGTGGGACGGAAACGAGTCGTCTGTCTCGTCACTGTGGGACGGAAAAGAGTCGTCTGTCTCGTCACTGTGGGACGGAAACGAGTCGTCTGTCTCGACACTGTGGGACGGAAACGAGTCGTCTGTCTCGACACTGTGGGACGGAAACGAGTCGTCTGTCTCGACACTGTGGGACGGAAACGAGTCGTCTGTCTCGTCACTGTGGGACGGAAACGAGTCGTCTGTCTCGTCACTGTGGGACGGAAAAGAGTCGTCTGTCTCGACACTGTGGGACGGAAACGAGTCTTCTGTCTCGTCACTGTGGGACGGAAACGAGTCGTCTGTCTCGTCACTGTGGGACGGAAAAGAGTCGTCTGTCTCATCACTGTGGGACGGAAACGAGTCGTCTGTCTCGTCACTGTGGGACGGAAACGAGTCGTCTGTCTCGACACTGTGGGACGGAAACGAGTCTTCTGTCTCGTCACTGTGGGACGGAAACGAGTCGTCTGTCTCGTCACTGTGGGACGGAAACGAGTCGTCTGTCTCGTCACTGTGGGACGGAAACGAGTAGTCTGTCTCGACACTGTGGGACGGAAACGAGTCGTCTGTCTCGACACTGTGGGACGGAAACGAGTCGTCTGTCTCGACACTGTGGGACGGAAACGAGTCGTCTGTCTCGACACTGTGGGACGGAAACGAGTCGTCTGTCTCGTCACTGTGGGACGGAAACGAGTCGTCTGTCTCGTCACTGTGGGACGGAAACGAGTCGTCTGTCTCGACACTGTGGGACGGAAAAGAGTCGTCTGTCTCGTCACTGTGGGACGGAAACGAGTCGTCTGTCTCGTCACTGTGGGACGGAAACGAGTCGTCTGTCTCGACACTGTGGGACAGAAACGAGTCATCTGTCTCGACACTGTGGGACGGAAAAGAGTCGTCTGTCTCGTCACTGTGGGACGGAAACGAGTCGTCTGTCTCGTCACTGTGGGACGGAAACGAGTCGTCTGTCTCGTCACTGTGGGACAGAAACGAGTCGTCTGTCTCGAAACTGTGGGACGGAAACGAGTCGTCTGTCTCGACACTGTGGGACAGAAACGAGTCATCTGTCTCGACACTGTGGGACGGAAAAGAGTCGTCTGTCTCGTCACTGTGGGACGGAAACGAGTCGTCTGTCTCGTCACTGTGGGACGGAAACGAGTCGTCTGTCTCGTCACTGTGGGACAGAAACGAGTCGTCTGTCTCGAAACTGTGGGACGGAAAAGAGTCGTCTGTCTCGTCACTGTGGGACGGAAACGAGTCGTCTGTCTCGACACTGTGGGACGGAAAAGAGTCGTCTGTCTCGTCACTGTGGGACGGAAACGAGTCGTCTGTCTCGTCACTGTGGGACAGAAACGAGTCGTCTGTCTCGTCACTGTGGGACGGAAACGAGTCGTCTGTCTCGACACTGTGGGACGGAAACGAGTCGTCTGTCTCGTCACTGTGGGACGGAAACGAGTCGTCTGTCTCGTCACTGTGGGACGGAAACGAGTCGTCTGTCTCGACACTGTGGGACGGAAACGAGTCGTCTGTCTCGTCACTGTGGGACGGAAATGAGTCGTCTGTCTCGTCACTGTGGGACGGAAACGAGTCGTCTGTCTCGTCACTGTGGGACGGAAACGAGTCGTCTGTCTCGTCACTGTGGGACGGAAACGAGTCGTCTGTCTCGACACTGTGGGACGGAAACGAGTCGTCTGTCTCGTCACTGTGGGACGGAAACGAGTCGTCTGTCTCGTCACTGTGGGACGGAAACGAGTCGTCTGTCTCGTCACTGTGGGACGGAAACGAGTCGTCTGTCTCGTCACTGTGGGACGGAAACGAGTCGTCTGTCTCGACACTGTGGGACGGAAACGAGTCGTCTGTCTCGTCACTGTGGGACGGAAACGAGTCGTCTGTCTCGACACTGTGGGACGGAAACGAGTCGTCTGTCTCGTCACTGTGGGACGGAAACGAGTCGTCTGTCTCGTCACTGTGGGACGGAAACGAGTCGTCTGTCTCGACACTGTGGGACGGAAACGAGTCGTCTGTCTCGTCACTGTGGGACGGAAACGAGTCGTCTGTCTCGTCACTGTGGGACGGAAACGAGTCGTCTGTCGCGACACTGTGGGACGGAAACGAGTCGTCTGTCTCGACACTGTGGGACGGAAACGAGTCGTCTGTCTCGACACTGTGGGACGGAAACGAGTCGTCTGTCTCGTCACTGTGGGACGGAAACGAGTCGTCTGTCTCGACACTGTGGGACGGAAACGAGTCGTCTGTCTCGTCACTGTGGGACGGAAAAGAGTCGTCTGTCTCGTCACTGTGGGACGGAAACGAGTCGTCTGTCTCGACACTGTGGGACGGAAACGAGTCGTCTGTCTCGACACTGTGGGACGGAAACGAGTCTTCTGTCTCGACACTGTGGGACGGAAACGAGTCGTCTGTCTCGTCACTGTGGGACGGAAACGAGTCGTCTGTCTCGTCACTGTGGGACGGAAAAGAGTCGTCTGTCTCGACACTGTGGGACGGAAACGAGTCTTCTGTCTCGTCACTGTGGGACGGAAACGAGTCGTCTGTCTCGTCACTGTGGGACGGAAAAGAGTCGTCTGTCTCATCACTGTGGGACGGAAACGAGTCGTCTGTCTCGTCACTGTGGGACGGAAACGAGTCGTCTGTCTCGACACTGTGGGACAGAAACGAGTCGTCTGTCTCGACACTGTGGGACGGAAAAGAGTCGTCTGTCTCGACACTGTGGGACGGAAACGAGTCTTCTGTCTCGTCACTGTGGGACGGAAACGAGTCGTCTGTCTCGTCACTGTGGGACGGAAACGAGTCGTCTGTCTCGTCACTGTGGGACGGAAACGAGTAGTCTGTCTCGACACTGTGGGACGGAAACGAGTCGTCTGTCTCGACACTGTGGGACGGAAACGAGTCGTCTGTCTCGACACTGTGGGACGGAAACGAGTCGTCTGTCTCGTCACTGTGGGACGGAAACGAGTCGTCTGTCTCGTCACTGTGGGACGGAAACGAGTCGTCTGTCTCGACACTGTGGGACGGAAACGAGTCGTCTGTCTCGTCACTGTGGGACGGAAACGAGTCGTCTGTCTCGTCACTGTGGGACGGAAACGAGTCGTCTGTCTCGACACTGTGGGACGGAAACGAGTCATCTGTCTCGACACTGTGGGACGGAAACGAGTCGTCTGTCTCGTCACTGTGGGACGGAAACGAGTCGTCTGTCTCGACACTGTGGGACGGAAACGAGTCGTCTGTCTCGTCACTGTGGGACGGAAACGAGTCGTCTGTCTCGACACTGTGGGACGGAAACGAGTCGTCTGTCTCGTCACTGTGGGACGGAAACGAGTCGTCTGTCTCGTCACTGTGGGACGGAAACGAGTCGTCTGTCGCGACACTGTGGGACGGAAACGAGTCGTCTGTCTCGACACTGTGGGACGGAAACGAGTCGTCTGTCTCGACACTGTGGGACGGAAACGAGTCGTCTGTCTCGTCACTGTGGGACGGAAACGAGTCGTCTGTCTCGTCACTGTGGGACGGAAAAGAGTCGTCTGTCTCGACACTGTGGGACGGAAACGAGTCTTCTGTCTCGTCACTGTGGGACGGAAACGAGTCGTCTGTCTCGTCACTGTGGGACGGAAAAGAGTCGTCTGTCTCATCACTGTGGGACGGAAACGAGTCGTCTGTCTCGTCACTGTGGGACGGAAACGAGTCGTCTGTCTCGACACTGTGGGACGGAAACGAGTCGTCTGTCTCGTCACTGTGGGACGGAAACGAGTCGTCTGTCTCGACACTGTGGGACGGAAAAGAGTCGTCTGTCTCGACACTGTGGGACGGAAACGAGTCTTCTGTCTCGTCACTGTGGGACGGAAACGAGTCGTCTGTCTCGTCACTGTGGGACGGAAACGCGTCGTCTGTCTCGTCACTGTGGGACGGAAACGAGTAGTCTGTCTCGACACTGTGGGACGGAAACGAGTCGTCTGTCTCGACACTGTGGGACGGAAACGAGTCGTCTGTCTCGACACTGTGGGACGGAAACGAGTCGTCTGTCTCGACACTGTGGGACGGAAACGAGTCGTCTGTCTCGACACTGTGGGACGGAAACGAGTCGTCTGTCTCGACACTGTGGGACGGAAACGAGTCGTCTGTCTCGACACTGTGGGACGGAAAAGAGTCGTCTGTCTCGTCACTGTGGGACGGAAAAGAGTCGTCTGTCTCGTCACTGTGGGACGGAAAAGAGTCGTCTGTTCCGTCACTGTGGGACAGAAACTCTGGCAGCTCGCAGCTACACATTATGTCCTGCTGTTGCTGTTTAGTGGTGAAAAGTTTCATTCCTGCTGTAAAAAACTGCTCGTGTGTTTCCTGGGACTCTGCTTTCGTTTGACATGAATCATGAAGGTCCTGCTGGTTTCCATGGAGATGAAGGTCCTGCAAGTTTCCATGGAGATGAAGTGGATTTATAGTAAAGTATTCTCTCTTCTTATCATAAACTATGTTGGTCTTCACGTCTTTCTGGACCCTCCTGGTGTTTCTAAGATGAATGTGGATCTAAACCTGGAATCTTCTGACTGACATTTGATAGAGGTGTCCATCATCATCATCATCATCATCATCATCATCAGCTGATGGCTTCCTGAGATATTTACCCGGTAACACCTCTATTAAACACCTGGAAACCTGGTCAGCTTGACTCTTCACCTCCTGCTGTGGAACAGTTCCTCATCAGACATGACTTTACTGGTTCCACGATGAACTGAGCTGATTGGTTCCATCTGAATGTAATGTGATTACTTTTAGGAGGAGATAACATTTTTCTGTTCCAGGTAAATTTACTCAGACACAGTAACAGGTCTTGATTCTGATGTTTTGCGGTGACGTTACGTCTTTCTGTAGAGACCAGATTATACATCCAGCTCCACTAGTTGTAAAACTTTTATTATTTTGGGTTTCTTATTTCAGACAGGAGGGAGAGAAAACAATTTTAATGAGGAGGAGATTAAAGTTTAAAAGGAAAAATCCTGTAGTCAACAGTCTCAGAGTAACCTGCTCTATAACGGGGTTAAAGTTGGTTTCCTCGGTCACGCCGAGTGATGCGTGTGACGTCACAACCTGCGCTGACCTCCTCTGAACTGGTAGAGAGCAGCTGGTGTTCGGATGTAACGCGATAACCCAAACATGAGCCGTTGTTTGCAGCTGAGGGACTAGCTCCCATCTCGGATCAGGACAGATGCAGTTTAATGAAACGATGCAGAGACAGCTGGTAGAAAACGTAACGCGATCTGTGAGCAGGTTTGTTAAAGCGTCTCAGCCTGAATGCTTCTGCTGTTTCTTCTGAGAAAAACCTGCTTTTCCAGATCTTCTGGAGCGCTAAAGAAGCCTGAAACTGATCTTTCTCTTCAAAGACGAAGTAAAGTGGTGATTTGTACCACAGCCACTGTCTGAAAGATAAAAGTTTTTTCCTGAGCCAAAGTTAAAGGTTTTAGGTCTGTTTCCTGGGTTTCCTAAAGTCTAAGCATCGGTTGTCTGTCTGCAGCTCTTTGGCCATGTTGCAGAGTGCCTGGGAGACTTCATGGAGAAGCAAAAAATTAAGGATAAAAGGCTCCCTGTAGGATTTACGTTCTCCTTCCCCTGCGCCCAAACCAAGCTGGACGAGGTAAACACTTTTAAAGACTCTGGTGTGAAACGGTGCGAGTTACCAGGAGGAAAGTTTCTGAGCTCTGCTCCAATAAAAATCCTTGTGTTGCAGGCCGTCTTGCTGACGTGGACAAAGAAGTTTAAAGCCAGCGGCGTGGAGGGCATGGACGTTGTGAAGCTTCTGAACAAGGCCATAAAGAAACGCGGGGTGAGCTGTTTTCATGTGCTTTCTCTCTACATGACTGGTGTGATGGCAGCTTGCAGTCTGATTTAGAGAAAGCTGATTCTGTTTTGTCAGGACTACGAGGCTGACATCATGGCGGTGGTGAACGACACCGTCGGTACGATGATGACGTGTGGATTCGATGACCAGCGCTGTGAAGTGGGAATCATTATAGGTGAAAACTAAGAGCTGATTTCATTATTTCGTTTTACTTCCTGCTGCCTTTCCATCGGCTCAACCCGACATTCCGGTCCAGAAACCGCTGCTCGCTGCGTATTTTCTCTTCTTCAGACCTTCTCTGGAAACACCAGGGATGTTTGTGTGTGAAAATCCCAGTAAACGTGCCACGTTCAGACCCAGTTAAATCTCGTCTCTCGGTTCTGATGCTCAGTTTGAACCTCAGCAAGTCGTCTGAGGTTCAACCTGTCTGCACAACCAGATGCATCGAGTTGCTGCCGTGTGATTGGCTGGTTAGATGTTTGCGTTAACAGGAAGTTGAACAGGAGCTGATAAAGAGCACGGTGCAGGAATGTCCATGCTCCAACGTCTTTCCTGTTTTTGAGCACATGCGTTTGTCTCGACAGACAAACTGGAAGTTTCGCCAGTTTTAATTTGAGTAGAAATCAGAATAACTAAATAATCGTTTATTCGTACAGCGAGTACAGAGCAGCATGCGGCGGCACCACAGGTTTTACAGTCCGACCGGCATGGATGAACAGTTTTCCTGCTGCAAAACACACACAACGCAGGACTTGAGTCATGCTACTGTGCATCCTTTCAGGAACGGGAACAAACGCCTGCTACATGGAGGAGCTGCGCCACATTGACCTGGTGGAGGGGGACGAAGGCCGGATGTGCATCAACACTGAGTGGGGGGCCTTTGGGGACGACGGCTCCCTGGAAGACATACGCACAGAGTTTGACCGTGAGATTGACCGAGGCTCCATCAACCCTGGAAAGCAGCTGTAAGACAACAGTTTTTGTTTGGTTTAATCACAGCTGAGAGTTAATGAAGGTGTTTACCAGAGCAAAGCAGAGAAAATCTGATGCCACGGAAAAGATTTACTGTTCCTGATCATTACTGCAAGACACAAACCGGCATCACAGATTCAGAGGCGTGTTGTTGAAAGGGAAGCTGGACGCTCGTCTCCCTCTGTTTCCCTCTGATCAGGTTTGAAAAGATGGCCAGTGGGATGTACATGGGAGAGCTGGTCCGACTCATCCTGGTAAAGATGGCCAAAGAGGGGCTGCTGTTTGAGGGCCGGATAACGCCGGAGCTCCTGACCAAAGGAAAGATCGAGACGAAGCACGTCTCTGCCATCGAGAAGTGAGTGCTGGCATGAACCGAATTTAGATTTCCAGAGGATGTGAGAATGTTTGTACTGAGATGCTCATCCGAGGAAAATTCTGCTTCAGGACTAAAGAAGGGCTAAAAAAGTGCATGGAAATCCTGACGAGGCTGGGCGTGGAGCCTTCAGATGAAGACTGCCTGGCCGTGCAGCATGTCTGCACCATTGTGTCTTTCCGCTCTGCAAACCTCATCTCTGCCACTCTGGGAGCCATCCTCTCCCGCCTAAAGGAGAACAAAGGAGTCGCGCGACTTCGCACCACGGTGGGCATCGATGGATCCCTCTACAAGATGCACCCTCAGTGAGTAACAGACGGGAGGTGGGGGACACATTTATGGGTGCAGATTTGTGACAAGTTGCTTTGTCATTTTATGCTTTTTTATTTATCTAATTTATTTTTTTAAATGTATTTACTACTTTTTTATTTGTATGTATTAATTATTATTCATTTATTTCATTTAGTTTTTTTCTTCTATATTTTTTTAAATATATTTGGATGTAAGTTCAGGCATGAAAGGCTTAACATGCAAAGACGAGCCAAAGACTATGATGATGTTGTCATATTATATAATTTAATACTATATATAGTCTTATAATATAATATTATAAAACTAGATTATTGTTTGGCCACCTGGGACACCCCCCCCCCCCCCCCCCCCCCCCTGCATAAAATGACAAGATATCTTGATTAACAATAAATTTAGATAAAAAATTGTATTATCTATAAAAAGCTGATTTTATTTAGTTTTTGTCCTTAAAATGAACTTTTTTGCTCCGGATCAAATGAAGGTATTTTGACTCAGACCCACTTTCTGTCAATCTTTCCACCAATCAGAGAGCCTAAATTAACGGTAATGTCCAATCAGGAGCAGCTACAGATCAACAAATGAGCTGAAAAGCAGAAAAATTGATCCATTCATTTTACATGATATTTGTCTGATAATCGGACAGCTGAGGCTGAAAGCATCAAGTCTGCAGGCTGACTTGGGTTAAAGTTCTGCTTGCGGCCCCAGAAAGATTCAGGTGGGCCCCGTCTGCAGGCCTCTAAAACCAAAGCAGAGAAATCCAGAATTTTTATCAGTTCAATAAATGATTCTTCTGGATCTGACGTGAAATAACGGGTTACTTTAGATCCGATATCTAGGTGATGTTTGATTATAATTCTGGATTGATTGACGGCTTCTTTAACTGCTCCGAGGTACAAATGACTGATTATATCAACAAAATCAATGTGTTAGATGATTATAGATTCATTATGTGATTAAAGGTCTTCAGATGTGATATGACAGCAGGGAACACCAGAAACATGATGCCGTCTCATGAAACCTTCTGCTTTCTGAACAGGTACGCCCGTCGCCTCCATAAGACGGTGCGGCGCCTGGTTCCAGACTCAGATGTTCGCTTCCTGCTGTCTGAAAGCGGGAGTGGGAAAGGTGCTGCCATGGTGACGGCGGTAGCGTACCGGCTGACAGAACAAGCGCGTCAGATCCAGCAGACGTTGGCAGAATTCAGGCTGAGCAAAACGCAGCTGTTGGAGGTGAAGAAAAGGATGAGAGCTGAAATTGAAAGAGGCCTGAAGAAGGACTCTCACCATGAAGCTACGGTCAAAATGCTGCCCACTTTTGTTCGAAGTACACCAGATGGAACAGGTGAGGAAATAAACAGCACCTAAACATTCACCTTCATCACTTACATGCTCAATGTCACAAATAATACAGAAGCTTTCCACACAACTGACATGATCACTACGTTTGCTCATCCAGGGTGTTGTCAGGTAAGAATATAACCTAAATCTGCATGAAGGTTTTCAAAAATCACTGCTGCGTTACTCCCATGTTGCCGGCAAAGCAAATCCACGTGCATGGATAAAATCATACCCTGTCCTGAAACAAATCAATTTGAACAGATTAGCAGCAGATTAACAGGCAGAGGTACTTTAAAGTCCCTCAAAGACACACAGCGTTTTGGTCATGTGTGTGGCATACAATCAGCAACACTTCAGGATAAAGATGATCCAGGGTTTACAGGGTTTTTGCTATTTCTTAACATAAATAAGGAAGAAATGGCTGTAAAATGAGAAATATCAGATAAACTCTGCAATTATTCCTTTCCAACAGAAAATGGAGACTTCCTGGCTCTGGACCTCGGAGGGACAAACTTCCGTGTGCTTCTGGTGAAGATTCGCAGTGGGAAGAGACGATCAGTAGAGATGCATAACAAAATCTATGCCATTCCAATAGAAGTCATGCAGGGCACAGGAGAGGAGGTAGCTGGTTTCCAACTTTATTGTCCTCTTTAAGCAGAACAACACCTCTCAGGGTCAGATTTATTCCACACTTATAAACAGATTTATTCTGTTCAGTTCATGCAGCTGCAGCGATTATTATTTATCTGAATATCTGCCAGTTGCTAGTTGTGATGGCTCGACCGAAACAGAATGACTGGGCATGGCAACGTACCAACGCTGTTCTCACGTCTCTTTCCAGCTTTTTGACCACATCGTTCACTGCATCTCGGACTTTCTGGACTACATGGGGATGAAAAGCGCTCGACTGCCTCTGGGATTCACCTTCTCCTTCCCCTGTCATCAGACCAGTCTGGACGCAGTAAGTTCCACACCACTTCCCACCAGTACCACACCAGTTTTCTCAAACTCCTATGTACCAGTTCTACACCAGTTCCCTCCACTTCCCACCAGTTTTCTCAAACCTCTACATACCAGTTCCACACCAGTTCCCTCCACTTCCCACCAGTTACACACCAGTTTTCTCAAACTCCTATGTACCAGTTCCACACCAGTTCCCTCCACTTCCCACCAGTTACACACCAGTTCTTTGCAGCTCCCACCAGTTCCACACTTCTCCCCCTAGTTTCTACCAGTTCATACCAGTTCCATACTACTTCCATCTAGTTCTTACCAGTTCCATACTACTTCCATCTAGTTCCTACCAGTTCCACACCAGTTCCCTCCAGCTCCCACCAGTTCCTACCAGTTCCCTCCAACTCCTACCAGTTTTACACCAGTTCCCCCCAGCTCCCACCAGTTCCACACTTCTTCCCCCTAGTTCTTGCTAGTCCCAAACTAGTACCTTCCAACTTCTACCAGTTCCACACCAGTTCCTTCCAGATCCCACCAGTTCTTACCAGTTCCAGACCAGTTCTACACCACTTCCCCCTAGTTCCTGCCAGTTCCTACCAGTTCCACACTACCTCGCTCTAGTTCCGACCAGTTCCACACTAGTTGCCTCTAGTTCCTACCAGTTCCACACCAGTTCCCTTCAGCTCCCACCAGTTCCCTCTGGTTCCCTCCAGCTCCCACCAGTTCCCTCTAAGGCCACGCCTCCAGTCGGACTGAGCCAGATCCAGGCCTGGTTTTGTGGGCGGAGCTTATTGGAAGCAGGAAGTGTGACCAGGCTTGTTAGTAATGAGAAGGAATAAAAACATGAAGCCTTTCTCTCGGGTCGTTTTTCAGATTGTAGCTGTGAAGCGAACCGCTGTTTCGCTACCTTTACACAGATTTGCTCATTTTTAAGACATCTGCATTATTTGGGTTTTGTCTTTGGTCTCTGGTGCAGAATTTAGTCGACCCTCTCACAACCCTACATCCTCTATTTGGTTTGGTTGTTTTTATTTTTACATCCATCTTTTCATTTTCCGTCCATCAGGGAACTTGAGCTATCTTTACGCTAGCTTTCTCCTCCTCCATCGCTGCATTCAAACACAGCTTCCTGTACTCTGCAGGGCATCCTGGTGACCTGGACAAAGGGCTTTAAGGCAACAGACTGTGAGGGAGAAGATGTGGTGGAGCTTCTCCGGGATGCAATCAAGAGGAAAGAGGTAACCGCAGAGGACCCATCAATATTTCTGTCAATCACGAGTTTAGCAATGCTTTTATTAAAGCAGCTGTTAAAGAGTTGATGGCAAATTTTCCACCATTTACAGGAACAAATGATGCAAAAATGGTGGTCAGAGAACCAAGTTCTCTGTAAGTTTAACAAAAACATATCTTATTAATCCGTGTACAACCTCTATTCCAGGCATGTTGGGACTCTAAATGTAAATAAAAACAGAACTCAATGATTTCCAAATCTCATCAGCCCATATTTTATTAGCAATAGAACCTAAACATCTGTTGAAATTGAGACATTTCATGGAATATATGAGCTGATTCAGCAACACAACTGTAAAAAGTTGGAACAGGAGCAACAAAAGGCTGAAAAAGTAACACACTGAGTGTATGACAAAGTAATTATATTAAACAGCAACAAGTCAGTAACATGACTGGTTATTAAAGGAACATTTCAGAGAGGCAGAGTCTCTCAGATGAAATGATGGACTCAGCTTCACCAATCTGAGACAAACTGGGTCTGAAAATTATGGAACATTTTAAACAATTAAAAATGTTTTACATCGTAAAATCCTGAAAACTTTGAAGATCTCACCTGCTACAGTGTAGAAGAAGAAGGAATCTGCACGGGTAAAACGGGGTACATACCACAGACTGTATATGAAAGATGGACGGAGCCTCCGGCGGTTAAAAGTGAAGCCTATGCAGAAGTGTATAAAACTGCTGTTCCCCCTTCATCCACTAGGGGCTGCAAAACAGAGCAAATCCCCATAGACTCCCATGTTAAAAAGACCAACTTCACAGCAGGAATAAACATGATTACAGTAGAAATAAACATGTTTACAACAGGAATAAACATGTTTACAGCAGGAATAAACATGTTTACAGCAGAAATAAACATGTTTACAGCCTGGTTCAAAAATCCATTTTAGGTTTAATAGGTTAGGTTTACCTTCATGACAACTGTGAGGGGAGTGAATTTTTTTCTAACTTGCCCGTTTAAAAGTTATTTAATCTCAAAATTCGGCATATTTGGGGGTGTGTCCTTTTGATTGACAGGCACCCAATCTCCTGCTTCAAGTAAGAAGAACGTAGAACAACCGCGGTTTTTAACTGGTTAACAACATGACTTAGCTTTAGCCCGCTAACCTCCGTTAGCTGGTTATTTCCCGTTATCTCCAGGTTAGCTCGGTTAGCTCTTAGCTACAGAAAGCTCGGAGTACGCTCGATGTCAGTCATCCACCATGACATTCACAGCCCCCCTCTCAGCTCCACCTCTTTGCCCATATTTGTATTTTCTGGGTGAGACGACGCGCATGACCCTGCCAAGATGGCGATGGTAGGAACCGCCCACCGAGCTTCAATTCAGCTCTTCAGAAACCTCCGGGTGACGTCACGGAGGCTCCGTCCATCTTTTTATATAGAGTCTGTGGTACATACACTGCATTAAAAACAGACATGATCTTCTCCTGGGAATCACTGCATGGACTTGGGAAGATTCCAGAAAACACTGTCTACACAGATTTACCCTGAAATCCCTAAATGCAGGTTCAAGCTCCATCATATGTGAAGAGGATCCAGAAACACGCCGTCTCCTCTGGACCAAAGCTCATTTAAAATGTTCTGAGTGGAAACCTGGATGAAGACGTGGAAATGTTTGTGGACAGCATGGACGGCGTGTCCTGCAGAATGGAGGGAATTATCAGCCTGCATCTCTGATGGGATGGCGTTGCATTAGTGCCGATGGTCTCCTCACTTTCCAGATGTTTATAGTCATCTGTTAATATCACCCTGTAACTACTTTTTACACGTGCTAACAGTTGCTAACACCTTTAAATATCACCCTGGGACGACTTTTCATTCATGCTAACAGCTGCTAATAATATTAAACACACTCTGGAACTAGTTTACTCATGCTAACAGCTGCTAATAATATTAAACATTACCCTGGAACTAGTTTACTCATGCTAACAGCTGCTAATAATGCTAAACATCACTCTGGAACTACTTTTTACACATGCTAACAGCTGCAAACAATGCTAAACAATCAGCTAATATTATATATATGATACGAAAATATACACCAAATTTTCTCTGTTTTAACATGATATGTTGTTAATGTTCTACTGGGAATAAAAATGGCTGTGTGATATTTGCCAATCTTTTTGTTTATATTTACATTTTTAAAAAATCATTCCGGTTTTTGCGGAATTGCGGTTGTACGTTGCTATTTCCCCTAAATTTACTTCCACTGCACTGTTGTTTACAAACACAACAATGTAGATCATCATCTGTAGCTCTTTTTCATCAATCCTATCCATGTCATGTTCATGTTTTACCCTTCAGGGTTTCATATGTTGATTTCACCCTTGTAGATGGAGGACCCAGTAAGTACTAAGTGAAAGTAAATCGTTTGCTGGCAGGTAAAGCGGTGCAGGACTGGTCTGGAGCAGTGTGTGCTTATTGTTGTAAAAGCATGTAGTGACACCTGAAGATGGCCGATCCCGAACGCAGCAGCTCTCTGGAAAAGCCTGTGTATTTTAGTGTGCCGTCTGTCCAGGAATGCGAGTGGACTGCATTGTGCTCAGAGTGGAATTTAAGCAGTTACTATAGGCCTGATATTAATCCTGAGGATGCATCTTAATAATCTGGCCTTAACATTGTTTACAGTGAACTTTCACCTGGTAAGTTAAAAATATGGATATCTCTGATGAAGACTTACATGTTTGGTTACAGCAGTGTTTCTCAGTTCCAGTCCTCAGGCCCCCTGCCCCGCATGTTTTAGACATGATCCCTCTCCAAAGCTCCTGAGTGGAATTATTGAACTTCCTCATCACATTCTTTGCAGCCTGTTAACGAGCCTTTGTTTCATTCAGGTGTGTTATAGTAGGGTTGCCTATAAAACATGCAGGGCAGGGGGCCTGAGGACCGGAACTGAGAAACATTAGGTTACAGTAATCTGATTACAGAGATGAACACAGCTCTGTATCTACAGCTATAACTGAAGTACGCTCAGAAATGGGATGATGTGTTCTGCAGACTGACATCAACAGTTCTACATGTAGGACAAGTGGATTTAGGGATTGTGGCATTTATCATTAAAAAATCAGAAGTTTACACACATTCACCACATTCAGGTGTGTTTACTTCACAGACGCCATGGTAACAAGCCTGTCAGGACGTTTATTTCACACATAGCGCCATACACTTATTTAGGATCCAAGTTTTCCTGTTTTACAACATTGTTGAAGTCACCTGGAGGCAGAGCGGAGCATGCCCTTGAAAGCCATGGTTTGCTATTTCTGCTTTTTTTACATAAAAACTGCATGTGGAAGCTGAACCGTTAACCCCAGCCAGCCTGCAGACATGATGTTTTCATGCAGACGTGACGTTTCCGTGCAGACGTGACGTTTCCGTGCAGACGTGACGTTTCCGTGCAGACGTGACCTTTCCGTGCAGACGTGACCTTTCCGTGCAGACGTGACGTCTCCGTGCAGACGTGACCTTTCCGTGCAGACGTGACCTTTCCGTGCAGACGTGACGTCTCCGTGCAGACGTGACGTTTCCATGCAGCCGTGACGTTTCCGTGCAGACGTGACGTTTCCGTGCAGACGTGACATTTCCGTGCAGATGTGATATTTCTGTGGAGACGAGACGTTTCCATGCAGACATGATGTTTTCAGCCTCAGCTGTCAGATTCTGAGGCTGAAATTATGTAAAATGAATGTATGAATAGATAAAACAGCATAAAGAGCAACCAGGAGTTTGTAGAAATAACACATAGATCAGTAATGACCAAGCCTTTTCTCATCTGCACATCATTCTCTCACGTATGCAACACACACACTACTCACATGATATCAATGTTTACACTTTTTCTTTGTTCACACGTGTGTGTCACCTCAGACTCAGGCTGTTGAAGCAGTTTAAGTTGGAACTTAACAGAATCTAAACTGATCTGAGATGGGAAAAAATCTTGATAATTTAATGGAAATATAAACAGAGTTGTGTGAAATGTGTGTGTGTGTGTGTTTAAGCTTCAGACTAACTGAGCTCATGCTGCAGTGTGTAACTTTGCTTCGTCATGTGACTGTTTTCCTGCTGGTGTTTGCAGGAGTTCGAACTGGATGTGGTTGCCATAGTGAACGATACGGTGGGAACGATGATGACCTGTGCGTATGAGGAACCCACCTGTGAGGTGGGGCTGATTGCAGGTGGGTTCCATGTCCCGGTTTCAGCGAAAGAGATTGGTTCGGAGCTTGTTGCTGAGATTGTGTGTGTGTGGCGGGGTTTCCTCTCAGGGACAGGAAGTAACGCCTGCTACATGGAAGAGATGAGGAACATCGAGATCGTGGAGGGAAATGAAGGCCGGATGTGCGTTAACATGGAGTGGGGGGCCTTTGGAGACAACGGCTGTCTGGACGACATCAGGACGAAGTACGACCAGGCGGTGGACGAGAACTCGCTCAACGAAGGCAAACAAAGGTCAGCAAATGCAGGACAGTCAGTAAAACCAGCTGAAGCTTTTCCCTCTTCTGCGAAGTGATGCTGATCTCCTCTGACGCCTCAGATACGAGAAGATGTGCAGTGGGATGTACTTGGGCGAAATTGTCCGTCAGATTTTAATTGACCTGACCAAGCGAGGCTTCCTGTTCCGAGGCCAGATCTCAGAGACGCTGAAGACCAGAGGCATCTTTGAGACCAAGTTCCTGTCGCAGATAGAGAGGTGAGCGAGTCGATTGGCGGTTTGTACTGACGGCGAGCTTCCTCCAACTCCTCCTGTGTTTGTAGAACTCTGCCTTTCTGTGACGGGGGTCAAAGCTGCCGTTTAAACATCTGAGCTTAAAAAAAACATTAGTAACCTGTCAAAACTTTATTCTGATTCGTTTTCATTGTCACATCATGAGAAACATGAAAAACATCGTAACTTCATATAAAACCTCCTTCAGCACCAAACGGTGGATGTTTTTCACATGATTATTGATCCCCTGTTAAACACCACCGATCCAAACCAAAACCGTGGCTCGATCATCTGGCAGTCAGTCCTCTGTAAGGCCTCCCACACAGAGAATGTGACTTTATTTCCATTTTCTTTGTCTGACGAGGAAATCGGGACATCCAGAGATGTGTAATTTGGACAAAGTACTAATCTGGCTACTTTTACTAGGCGGTGAAAGTATTTGGTTTGACAGTAAATAAGGTGTCGTCGTACCTGGAGAGAACTCTGCATACATGCAAAAACACACAGACAGGCTGCTGTTTGGACCCGTTCCCGGCCAACGCTCCGATCGCCGACCTTCCCGCTGTGAGGATGCCTTTCATCCCCAGTAAGCCCCCGTGTGTGAACAAAACATCCAAATGGTTAAAACCAGTGATTAAATGTGATCCAGCTGGTCTCGGAGTGGACATGGACTGAGACACGCGACCCTGGCGGACTGCGTGGGCTCTCCAGAGGACCCCGGTTTGGGAACCACCGGTTTACTCTTCATCCTGCTAACAGAAACGTATGTTTTCTGTTTTCTTCTGCAGGATTTAAAACGGTTTAAAGCTGATCGGGAAGAAAATGAGATTAATGTGATCTGATGTGAATAAAAGAGATCGGATCAAATAAGCGGTGACACCAGTGATAACTGATCCAGTCCCGAGATCTAAATGATCACGGGTTCGACTTACTCGACCACCTCGCAAATCGCTTCCTTTGCTTTATCTCGGTCGGCACCGTTTCCGATCCCGGATCGGTTTCTCGTGCCAGCTGGGCTGCCGAGCTGCCATTTGTCCCGACAGACATGACGGGTTTTCATACAACTGGTAAATGAACAGAAACCAGCAGCTGCTTGCAGGGAAAAGACTCTGAAATTAAAAAAAAAACATCCTGAGCTAAAAACTGAGATGTATTAAAGGGTTAAACATTCACAGCGGCAGCGCTGACAGAAAAGCAACATGCAGTGAGACACCTAGCAGCCGGGGGGGGGAGCTAATGCTTTAAGCCCACCTTATACTGGTGCAACAGCTGAGAGGTATCCAGTGACTCCGCCTGACCTGTGACCCTCTCTCCCCCCGCGCCAGCGATCGTCTGGCGCTGCTGCAGGTCAGGGCCATCTTGCAGCAGCTGGGACTCGACAGCACCTGCGACGACAGTATTATTGTCAAGGAGGTATGCGGCACGGTGTCCCGCCGCGCTGCTCAGATCTGCGGGGCTGGCATGGCTGCTGTGGTGGACAAGATCCGTGAGAACAGAGGACTGGACCACCTGGACATCACAGTGGGCGTGGATGGGACACTCTACAAGCTGCACCCACAGTAAGAGGCTTCCTCAGATCTTCCCTGAGAACGGTGTGACGACAAGGTGGCAATTCCTGGTCCACAAAGTAAAAGTCCTGCCATGTTTCTGGATCTACCTGTACATTTAGAACAGGTGTTTTCACCAACAGGCTCCTTTACCTGGCAGATAAACTCTGCTCATTAAATTCAGCTGGTTTGGTGACAGGTCGGAACAGCTGCCGGACTTTTACCTTCTGGACCAGGAACTGACACCTCTGTGTGTAAACATGTTCCACTTAACTTGTACCTGGAACGAGGAAAGTCACGTCTTTACAGCAGGAGGTAAAAAAAGTCAAGCTGAGCAGGTTTCCAGGTGTTTAACAGAGGTGTTTCCAGGTAAATATCTGAGGATGATGATGATGATGATGATGATGATGGACTGTCAGAGTCAGGAGAATCCAGGCACCCTAACCCCCTCCCCCCACACACAACCTAACAGCTTGTTGTATGTGGTGTTATTTCCACCAGATGTCTCCTCTCAGCCCTTCATCAGGCTGCTTGGTAACCATGGTTTCCTGATGTCTCTCCCTGCAGCTTCTCTCCGATCTTCCAGCAGACAGTGAAAGAACTCGCCCCCAAGTGCGACGTCAACTTCACGCTGTCAGAGGACGGCAGTGGTAAAGGAGCTGCCCTCATCACCGCTGTGGGCTGCCGCCAGAGGGAGCTGGACGCCCAGCAGCAGTGAGGAGCTCTGCCCCGCTCGCCCGCCTGCTGCTCCACCGTGACCCCCCCCCCACACCCCCACCCCCCCTTGGCAGCCGTGACTCCACCTCTGCTCCACCTGCTCCAGCCGGAGAGACGTGCTGCCTGCACAGAGTCCAAACTAAAGATGCAAATATTTATTTATACTGCCAGATGGTTTATTGTTTCCATGTTTGTACATTTTCCTCATAGCTCTGATATTTTCCTCATCCTCTGATAAACCTGAACTCCATACGTGTGCAATATTTGTGTATTGCTAATTTTATTTTTATATGGAGGGAAAGTTCTAACTGTATTTATATAGCTGAGGCCACTTTTAAACCCAGAGCTCATTAAGGTTTTGCACCACAGATGCAAATAAATGTCTGCACTTTTTATATGAGAGCTACAGCTGCAGCATTTCCTTGTCATTCCCAGATGAAGGATGTCTCCTCAGCAAAGGATGAGACAGGCTCAGAAACCAGCTCCAACAGCGTCGAATGCGAGAGTCACGGCTGTTCAAGTCCTCGTCATTTAATGTGCAACATGCTGCCACCGTGTGCTAAGCTACTAACCCGTTTGTGTGACTGTCAGTGTCTCTCAGATATTCCCGCAGCGCCGCATCCTCCACAGCGACCAGTTAGTCTCTTATTGGTGATTATTGTGGATTATTAAACTTTTTGGTGTCGTGAAGAATCCGACTTTTATTCATTGTATGTGCAATAAATAAATGTTTATGGGGCCCCAGGAAAGGCGGAAAAAGAGCGCTTCTGTGTGTATTTGTGGCTGAGAGTCGTGTGACGAGCTGTAGCTTTCAGTGTCCGAAGCCCTGCGGGGGCTGCATGCCGTGCATCCAAACAGGAGTTCTGGTTTGGTTTACAACATATAAACTGATCTGTCATCAACACCGTTAAAAAAAGAAAGTTAAACTCATTAAATTATATTTTGATGTGGAGTAAACCCTGTCTGGCTCTTAAATGATCAAATGGCACATCTTAACGTGAAAATGTGAAGCTTCTTGTAGACCTTCAGCTGGAAGCCGATCTACGGTGGACATAAACCATCTTCATCGTGACCTCAAGCAGAAAACAACCAGAAAAACCGTTCTGGGAAAAAGTGGTTTTTTATTTTAAAAGCCACAGCAGGCTGGTTGTGTTTGGGAAGCTTTCAGTAAAAACTGGATGGACTGAATCCCACCAATCAGTTTTCTTCGTTTGGAGTCGACCATCATGAAACACTCAGACTGGGAGATACTTCCAAACTGGTTTCAGACCAGTCAGGTTGAGGACTTCTTGTTCGCATGCCTCATCATATCATCCCAGAGTTTCTGATGGATTTTGGTTCTGGGTTCTGGCAGGACTGCTCCAGAACCTCCTTTCTGTAGTTCAGGGGTCACAAGCTCCGCTCCTAACGGTGTACCAACAGAGGTGTGGAAAGTAGAAAGTAGAAGTCCGGTCCGGCAGCTCTTTCCAACTAAACCAGCTGAATTTAATCAGCTCAGCTCCACCGCAGGTAGACGAGTCTGTTTGTGAAAACATCGGTTCTAAACGCATCGCTGGATCCAAAAACATAGCAGGACTTCTACTTTATTTCTACTTCTACTTTATACTTCTCCATCTACCATCCTGCTGGCTTTAGTGTTTGCCCACTACAACACACTTGACCGAAAAGGTTCTCCAACAACTTGTCCTCTTCTGCACCTGCCTGTTGAGTCACTAATTTGGTTCAGGTGTGTTGGAGCAGGGAAACCCTAAAACCTGCAGGATGGTTGCCCTCCAGACCCATAGTTGGAGCCCCGCAGCCTGTTTGGGGTCAGGAAGTTCCTCTTCAGCTGCAGCTTTCTGAACACCCGATTCACTGGGACCAGGAATGAATCCAGAGTCTGGACCTGTTCAGTCCAGCTTGGTTCACAGCGGCGGAGCGGGTCGGCGTGATGACGCACGCTGCAGTGTGTGTGTGTGTGTGTGTCTGGACTCCACAGCACTGCGACAGGATACCGGCCGTGCAGGACTGGAGTTTAACACCTGATGGTCAGACAGATGCCTGAACACCTGGAAGAACTCTGACAGGTAAACTCAGGATTCAGGCGGTTAAAGGCAGAAACTTGACTCTGCTCATGGAAAGTTACAAGAATCTTCGTCTGAGATATGTGAAGACGTCGAGAGCAACAACTCGATCCCTCGTCTCATGTTTTATAAAAACTGGTTGAAAAGGAAAAAAGTGTTTTGCTTTTTGAGATTATTTTTCTTCTTCTCAATAATCTCTTTTCAGAAATGACTCTTGGTGAAACTTTTGCAACACAAACAACCTTCAATTACTTTGTCCTGATTTCTGACTCCTTTCCCAAAATATCTGATCTGTAATTCTATCTGCAGAATCATGAAAGCAAAGATATGCAGAACACTGAATTATAAATTTAATGTTAACCTCTAAATAATATCCATATTTTCTATCAAGGATTAAGCTAATTAATAACTTTTGGATAACTGTTGATACTTTGACGTCTGCCAGAATATCGCGATGCCGATACAAAATCTGATTTCACTTCTTTGGGTTTCAGGCAACAAAATAAATAAAACAGGTAACGGTGAATATCCTGCCTCACATGATCATCAAGGCCGGATTATCTGATAGGCTTTATGGGCACAGGGGCCCACGTAGGGAAAACACCAGCAGTTTGGACATGAAACAAAGTGCATATAAAAGCCAGATAGTTCCACCCCAGTCTCCAGTGTGTTGCTACTGGTACCACTGACTGAGAGATGTTAGAAATGTCGTTCAACAGTGTATCATTCACAATTTTCACTATGTTATGGTGGGGAAGAGGGCCCCTGGAACACTCTGAGCCCAGGGGCCTGTGCACTTTTAATCCAGCCCTGATGATCATGTGTTTCAATGTTTTACTACAATTTTAGTTTTATTTCTATTAATCATCTTTTTAAAATGTAAATATTCATTTGTGGTCTGTTCAATCACCTCTAAAAGACTTTAATTTACTCAACATATTTCAAGAGGATGTTTATTCTACTTATACTCAGTTTTATTCATATTTCGTGTTCCAGTTGCAGTAAAACCATGAAAGGCCGCCGCAGCTTCGCGCCATCTTCTCTGATCAATACAAATATTAATAAATTAACAAACGGAAACCACTGAGGTTCTGGTATCGGACGGAAACCCATCTGGACCAGCGGTGCTCTCCTCACACCGCTTCATCCGCATGAAAATAAACTTTAACTGCGAGACGTCAGAGTCTGATTCTGGTTAGTTTGTCTGTGACGTCATGACCCCTTCCTCCACCTGAACTCCTCTTCCTCCCGGACAGCTTCCAGCTGATCTGGTCCCGTTTGCTCCAGCTGTTCTGCAGCAGCTGGATCACCTGCTGAGCGCCTTACCTGTTACCTTCCTTCAAGTGCGTGCACCACAAGTACGAGCCTGCCAGAAAGGAAACCTTTCCAGCCATGGCTCGCGCGCTCGACGCGTTTTCCCCAGAGTGTGGGCGTCTAGGTGTGTTTGCTGAAAGCGACGCACGGAGCGTGCACGTCGACGTGAGAAGTGCGCGTGCAGCGGCGGTTCGGGTGGAAGAAACTTCACCTCTCTTTCTGCAGCTCTCTGCGCCTGCATGCGTGTAAATCTGCGTGTGTTTGCGTGTTTGTCGCGAGCCTCGACCAGGCTGGGTGCGCTGCATGAGGGGCTTCTTCTTCGTCTTCTTCCTGCTGCTGCACCCATCCGACTGAAACTCTCCCCGCCGGAGTGTCAGCCTCATCCAGCGGTAAGTAACCAGACATGTCGGCCGGAAACCTCTGGAATGTGGCGTCAGGGCGCCGCAGAGGGGAAAGGAAGCAAAAAGCAGCCTGGAGACATGCTAACTAGCTGCAGACACGATAACTAGCTGCAGACATGCTAACTAGCTGCAGACACGATAACTAGCTGCAGACATGCTAACTAGCTGTCCTTAACCATGCTAACTAGCTGCAGACACGCTAACTAGCTGCAGACATGCTAACTAACTGCCCCTAACCATGCTAACTAGCTGCAGACATGCTAACTTTACTAGCTGTGTCTGTGGTAATGTGCGCTAGCTTAGCTCGGTTAGCATCGTGTTGAAGCCAATTCCGATCTTCAGTCCGGCTTCAGAGCTGCTAGACTTCGTGCCAACTGTCGTGATGCTGAAAACACTTTAGTCTGTGTTTCTCTGGGTGCAGAAGGTCAGTTTGCACGCAAACATTGCTGCACTTTGCGCACATTTCCGTGCGAGACGAGCGGCTAATGCTACAGCTAATGCAAGCCGCCGTTAACCTGTTTGCTCGTTTCTTACGCAAATCCTCCGCAGTCCGCAACATTTGCGTGTTATTTTAGTGAGACATTGTAATCTGTCAGTGTCAGACCCCGTGACCCCCACCTGTTTTTCTGCGCTAATGGTCAGGTTATGTTTCGCATTGCGTTATCGGCCCCCCGCTGCGCGCGCAGTCAACTGACCCGTGGTGCCTCCGGACTCTAGCCAAGCACGCGCTGTCACCTGTTCTCAACAGGTGTTCCCGATGATGCACGCGACTGATTGGATGAGTAACCCTATCTGCTCAGGTGTTTAACCTTCTGATGCAGCTGCTTTAACACCGCAAGGCCCAAGAATTTCAGGTTTTCCTGCAAGCGCCCCTGCCCCGGATTTAGTTTCTCCTCCTAAAAAAGGCCCATATCATGCTTTTCTTACTGGGCAAGGCAGAGCATCGCCCATTTTTCCAGTCAGTAACTTTCTCAGTAAAACTTCAGTCCACAGCAGACAATTTGAAAGGACCAACAACCTGGTGGCAAAGTCCAACACATTTCAGTCATTTCAGCTCACAAAATGACAAACAGTATGACTTGAGTAAAGGAATAACATTTATTCTATCTATGATCTATCCATCCATCTGTCCATCTATCCATTTATCTATCTTTCCATCTATTCAGCCATCAATCTATTATCTGTCCATTCATCTACTCATCCATCTTTCCATCCATCTTTCCACCCATTAATCTATTATCTATCATTCTATCCATCCATCCATCTTTCTATCCATATATCCATCTATCTTTCCATCCATCCAACCATCCATCAATCTTTCCAGCCATCTATCTATCACTCTCCATTCATCCATCCATCCATCTATCCATCCACCTTTTCATCCATCCATCCATTTATCTTTCCATCCATCTATTGTCCATCTATATTTTTATCCATCCATCTATCCATCTGTATATCCACCCATCTATCATCCATCCATCCGTATATCCACCCATCTATCATCCATCCATCCATCCATCGTCAGGTCCATACATCCTCCAGGAGAAGCAGGTCTGCAGCGGGGAGGGGTCACTGCGGGGGGCGATGTCTGCTTTATGTGCCATGAACCCGGTTGTTACCTCCGCCGAGGAGGTTATGATTTTCCCAGCGTCATTTTGCTCAAGATAACTTAAAAGGTTAGGGACGGATTTTTTATAAATATTTCAAGAGTTGTTGGAAATGTGAAAATGAAGAACTAATTAAATTCTGGTGGTGATCCGGATCACCGTTTGGATCCAGGAATGGTTTAGAAGGATTCTTTAACTTTGTGCTTGGTGGAGGTTTCCGCTTTCCGCATGCTTTTTTAGTTTCATATTTAACGAGCAACTTCGTCCGCGGCAGGGCGGGTCGTGCACGCGGCAGGGCGGGTCGTGCACGCGGCAGGGCGGGTCGTGCACGCGGGAGGGCGGGTCGTGCACGCGGCTGGGCGGGTCGTGCACGCGGCTGGGCGGGTCGTGCACGCGGCAGGGCGGGTCGTGCACGCGGCTGGGCGGGTCGTGCACGCGGCTGGGCGGGTCGTGCACGCGGCAGGGCGGGTCGTGCACGCGGCTGGGCGGGTCGTGCACGCGGCTGGGCGGGTCGTGCACGCGGCTGGGCGGGTCGTGCACGCGGCTGGGTCCGAGTGTTTTAATGAAACGTGTAAAAATGTTGGTACTTTCTCACCACCTCGGTCAGCTGTTTTTATCAAAACCATCCGTTTTACCTGTAACAGCAAACACACGGAAGCAGCAACTCCACTTCGTTTTCTCCGTGTTAACCACGCCCACCTCCAATGTCTGACCAATCACACGATGCTTCTCGCAGCCCTGCAAGAAAAAAGTTCTGCCACCCCGATGTGTCGAGAACTGTCTTCAAACACGTCCGCAAGAACAAAATGACGTCATTTTCTTCTCGGAGTCTCGAGAACAAGAAAGACGTTCTGGCTCCTTGTGGAGGATGGAACACGCTTTAGTGTTAACTGCTTCTGTTCTGTTTGGGTTTCGGAGAAAATGTGTGATAATGATAATAAATCTCACATCCCGCAACAGGTTCTGGACTCCTGAACAATGTCGGATTTTCTGCATGGAGGCGTTTTTTTCTGTCGGAATTAAGAGCAGATGTGTCGTGCTTGCTCACACCGCTGTGTGCTTTTTCTGAATCCTGTTCGCTCTTGTTGGAACAGATCTTTAGGTGCAAACGTCCAGCAGACGCCGGCGTCCCTCAGAGCGAGGAGGGCGCCTCCTCTCAGGCTTCGCCCCGCAGCAGAGAAGCAGGTTGAAAGCTCCGCCTGACCCATGGCCGTCTGAGCCAATACGGCCCCACCGTGGCCCATGCTCTGGATCCGTTCTCCTACCCGCTCTCCTTATCCCTCAAGCTGACGCAAAACCCCAGACACCTACCTCCCCTCCCCCTCCCCCACTCCCACTCCCACCCCATCCCCAGCGATTCACCTCGCCCTGCCATGGTGTCCGGCACAGAGACCGTGCACTACATCCATCTGCACAACTCCAGCCAGTCGGTGCTGGAAGCCCTGCGCACCCAGCGGCGTGAAGGCCTCTTCTGCGATGTGACCGTGCGTATACACGACGCCTCGCTGCGCGCCCACGCCTGCGTCCTGGCAGCGGGAAGCCCCTTCTTCCAGGACAAGCTGCTGCTGGGTCACTCTGAGATATCCGTGCCGCCGCTAGTGCCTGCCGAGACGGTGAAGCAGCTCGTGGATTTCATGTACAGCGGCTCGCTGGTGGTGCTGCAGTCGCAGGCTCTTTGCATCCTCACCGCTGCCAGCATCCTGCAGATCAAGACAGTCATCGACGAGTGCACCCAGATCATCTCGCAGAGGAAGGCGGCGGCAGGAGCAGCGAGCGCAGCTGCAGCGGCGGCGGCAGCAGCGGCGGCTGCAGGAGGGGCGATGCTCGGAGGAGTTCTCCCTAAACAAGAAGAGCGTGGTCTGGGGAAAGGGAGGGAGAGCGGCAGCAGTGGAAGCTGCTCTGTCAGTAGCGCGGCTGGAGGTGGAGGCTACGCAAACTTCTCCAACTTCATGGCTGAATGTGGAGCGAGTAACGTGGGCGGCGGTCTGGCGGGCGCCAACGTTAGTGTCAGCGAGAGCGGCCCCGGCCCGATGGATCAGAGCAACACGGTGAATCTGATGGCACTGGGAGACATGGGCGCCAGCTCCATGTGTGGCAGCGATGGGATGGGCCCTGGGGCCGGCGCCATCCTCATGAAGCAGAGCTCCAGCTGTACTCAGGATGTCCGGTACAAGCTCCGCGACCTGCTGGCGCAGACCGCTAACGGAGCCAGCACCAGCAACGCGGGGAACCTGTCCGTCAGCTGCAACTCCGGCGTTGGTGGCGTGGACAGCATCAGCAGGGACGGCCTCCGCAGCAACGCAGCCGACCTCTCGGATGACCTGGTGGGGATGGACCGATACAGCGAGGAGGAGGACATGGACGGCAGAGAGCGAGGAAGAGACGGAGACAGAGACAGGGGAGCGAGCCACAGCCGCAAGCAGAGGCAGCCGATAAGACTCCAGGTAGGGGGATAAGGGGAAGGGTTGCTATGGTTACAGCTTTCAGGCATGCAGAGCTGCAACGTTTTCCGTTTCTTTTTATGCTTTTCCCTCTTCTCACACTGCATTGGCGTATACCACCGACATGTTTCTGCACTTTGCACAACTGAATTTTCCGTCTCAACTTGAGCAGAAATTGCCTGGGTGATAATCTATGGACTCCTGCGTGTTAACTGTAGGTCATCCCCCTGATTACACGCCGTGTCGCCGAGCCAGTCTGCTGCTGCTCTGTGTGACTGCGTGACCACATTTCGCAAATTGGATGTCTTTTCCACTTAACATTGACACAGACCTTCTTCTCCTCAGGTGCTGGGGGGAGAGGGAGTGGTGGTGAAGGATGAAGGGGTGCAGGATGCAGATGGGACCGTCTATTCCTTGGAGGACGGCAGGCAAGATCAGGAGCCGGAGAGCCAGGAATCCATGGCAACCTTTGGGCAGGTACGTTACCTCGGAGGTGAAATGCAGCTGCTGAAGCCAGCGGCGATGACTCAGAGAAGAGAGTTAGTGAAATGTAAATGCCAAACCGTGCTGGAGAAAAAGCACTTTTATTGAACATTTTAATAATTCATTGGCGATTTCAAGTAGAAGGATGCCAGTGTTTAAAACCGTGTTAATTTTAGGGATAAATTTGGTCATAATCTCAATTCTTCCTTCCAAAAGATCTTGTGCCAAATTTCTAATCTGCGTTTGTGTCACAAGTCCTGAACTAAGTGGAGGAGAAACATGATGGAGAGGATTTATGCCGCAGCCTGCGGTACACTGCAGACTAGATGAGGAACATCTGCCACGCAATCAAAGGATGCTGCTTTGCCTCTCAGTTCTCTGCAGATGAAGTCATGATGGCAACCTGAATAATCTGCCCAGTTTAAGCAGTTAAAGCGTCATGTTTTACCAGCAGAGCATAGCAGGTGATCATCAGTGAATCCAGCACCTCCTGATTAATCAGCTCCTCCATCAGGTTTTCTTTTTTTTGCTCTTTCTCCAGTGTGACAGGGTGTGCAGCAGACTTTCTTCAGTATACTCATCAAATTACATTTACAAAAACATTTATTCTGTTTTAGCTTTTTTTTAAGCCTTTAACTTTCACACAAAGAAAAAAGCCAGAGAAAAATGTGTTTTTGTTTGTTTTGAACAATTATAAACAGAAATTTTTTTTTTCCCACTTATGTTTGAGATATTTAAAATAAGTAGATAATAATAATGTCAGAACGGTGAAATGAAATAATAGTGTTTTACTGTGGTTTTACTGTTTCTACGCTCATCTACCTGTTATGTGCATTTAAACTCCAATTACAATTTGATTTGATTAGGAGTCACCAGACTGCAATTATGTTCGAATAGATTTTATGTAATGCGTCATGTAATCTGATGCATCTAAAATAACATAATCCGTTGAATATGATAACTTATTTACATTTATCTTTTATTTTCCTTTTTTATTTGACATAAAAACGGGGAGCAGAAAAATGCTTACATAAATTTTCAGACTAAAGCTGCTTTGAAGGCGCGTCCTGCTCTTCGTCCCTCTCTAGGACAACGTCTTTCTCTGCTTCCACATCATGCGACAGATGAAACACAAAAACAGCTCTTGTTTGCAGCACTTGTGACCAGGCTTGAGCAGATTCGCTGTTTAATGGATTCGACACATCACAGCACATGCCGATTCAGTATAGACTTGTAAACGTTTAAAATAAATTATTTTTCAAGATAATAAGGTGACAGGAAAACAGCTGGAAAAGCACGTAAACTACGGACATACCAAACAGATGGCAGCTAGCCTTGCACCCTGTTAGCCCATCAGTCTGAGATTTACTCACTGAGTCTGAGGGCTGGCGTTTGGAGGCATTTTGGATCTGCATGAGAACGGACAGGGCCACGACCATAGACTGTAAAGCATGGACGGAACCTCCATGACGTCACCCGGAGGTTTCTGAAGAGTTGAAATGAAGCTTGGTGGGCGGTTCCTACCATCACCATCTTGGCAGGGGCATGCGTGTCGTCTCGCCCGGAAAATACAAATATGTGTAAAGAGGTGGAGCTGAGAGGGGTCACGTTGTTAACCGGCTAAAAACCGCGGTTGTTCTACGTTCTTCATAATTGAAGCGGAAGATCGGGTACCTGTCAATCAAAAAAATTCACTCCCCCCACAGTTGTCATGAAGGTAAACCTGACCTATTGAACCTAAAATGGATTTTTGAACCAGGCTGTAAACATGTTTATTTCTGCTGGGAAGTTGATATTTTTAACATTGGAGTCTATGGGGATTTACTCCCTCTTGTCTACTGGAGCCCCTAGTAGACAAGAGGGGAACTCCCATAGACATAAAATGCGTAGACGCCTCATAGAATCACGCTGCCTATATGAGTTGACGTCCCTTGGATGGGTCTCCCATGCGTCTCCAATGCATTTATTTGTAAGGTGTAGGCTCAACCACAACAATAATTTCACCAATTTTTACCTGATTTTTCTCACAGTTTGGTTTGTCACAATAGAGATGTTGTTATGATACAGATCACTGTAAAACATTAAAGACAAGGTGTTTATCTGCTAAAATATTTTTATAAAGCTATTTAACATAGACATAAAGTAGCTACAATATAAATAAATGTGTAAATGAATTTGATACTAACACGTTTGATTGTTTATTGATGCATCTGGATTTATTTATGTATTTTTCTGGGTGATATTTTTTTCTATCTGGTCAAATAAATCATTATTCAATAAATAACAAGTCCTGGGTCACCAGTGACCTGAAAAAGCTGCTAAACATTTAAAAGAACGCCTTCAGGGAGTTATTTAAGACAACACAAAAACAACTCAAAACAAAGATGAGGAGGTTCAAGGAGGACTACCGGAGAAAGTTAGAAAGCAGCAGAACGTAAGAAATTTGCCATCAGAAATTAAAAACGATCACAGACAAGTTTAAGGGGATTAGCCTGATGGAGGTGAACTGAACTGAACACGGCACCCCAACAGACATTCCACAAGCCCAAAACTTTTCATTTGCACCTCCACTCTGTCACCCTGCTGCTCAGTCATCGACTCTTAACACATCCTCATCACCCTCTCTATTGCATGAGATGTTCTCTGCCTCCTCCTCCAGCCTGTCTGTTTCCCTAGACCTCCTTTTCCTCCTCCTCCTGCCTGTCTGTCTGCTTAGACCTCCTTTTCCTCCTCCTCCAGCCTGTCTGTCTGCTTAGACCTCCTTTTCCTCCTCCTCCAGCCTGTCTGTCTGCTTAGACCTCCTTTTCCTCCTCCTCCTGCCTGTCTGTCTCCTTGGACCTCCCATTCCTCCTCGTCCTGCCTGTCTGTCTGCTTAGACCTCCTTTTCCTCCTCCTCCTGCCTGTCTGTCTCCTTGGACCTCCTTTTCCTCCTCCTCCTGCCTGTCTGTCTCCTTGGACCTCCTTTTCCTCCTCCTCCAGCCTGTCTGTCTCCTTGGACCTCCCATTCCTCCTCGTCCTGCCTGTCTGTCTGCTTAGACCTCCTTTTCCTCCTCCTCCAGCCTGTCTGTCTGCTTAGACCTCCTTTTCCTCCTCCTCCTGCCTGTCTGTCTCCTTGGACCTCCCATTCCTCCTCGTCCTGCCTGTCTGTCTGCTTAGACCTCCTTTTCCTCCTCCTCCTGCCTGTCTGTCTCCTTGGACCTCCTTTTCCTCCTCCTCCTGCCTGTCTGTCTCCTTGGACCTCCTTTTCCTCCTCCTCCAGCCTGTCTGTCTCCTTGGACCTCCCATTCCTCCTCGTCCTGCCTGTCTGTCTGCTTAGACCTCCTTTTCCTCCTCCTCCAGCCTGTCTGTCTGCTTAGACCTCCTTTTCCTCCTCCTCCTGCCTGTCTGTCTCCTTGGACCTCCCATTCCTCCTCGTCCTGCCTGTCTGTCTGCTTAGCCTGTCTGTCTGCTTAGACCTCCTTTTCCTCCTCCTCCAGCCTGTCTGTCTGCTTAGACCTCCTTTTCCTCCTCCTCCTGCCTGTCTGTCTCCTTGGACCTCCCATTCCTCCTCGTCCTGCCTGTCTGTCTGCTTAGACCTCCTTTTCCTCCTCCTCCTGCCTGTCTGTCTCCTTGGACCTCCTTTTCCTCCTCCTCCAGCCTGTCTGTCTCCTTGGACCTCCCATTCCTCCTCGTCCTGCCTGTCTGTCTGCTTAGACCTCCTTTTCCTCCTCCTCCTGCCTGTCTGTCTCCTTGGACCTCCCATTCCTCCTCGTCCTGCCTGTCTGTCTGCTTAGACCTCCTTTTCCTCCTCCTCCTGCCTGTCTGTCTCCTTGGACCTCCCATTCCTCCTCCTCCTGCCTGTCTGTCTCCTTGGACCTCCTTTTCCTCCTCCTCCTGCCTGTCTGTCTCCTTGGACCTCCCATTCCTCCTCCTCCTGCCTGTCTGTCTCCTTGGACCTCCTTTCCCTCCTCCTCCTGCCTGTCTGTCTCCTTAGACCTCCTCTACCTCCACCTCCAGCCTGTCTGTCTCCTTAGACCTCCTCTGCCTCCACCTCCTGCCTGTCTGTCTCCTTAGACCTCCTTTTCCTCCTCCTCCTGCCTGTCTGTCTCCTTAGACCTCCTTTTCCTCCTCCTCCTGCCTGTCTGTCTCCTTGGACCTCCTTTTCCTCCTCCTCCTGCCTGTCTGTCTCCTTGGACCTCCTTTTCCTCCTCCTCCAGCCTGTCTGTCTCCTTGGACCTCCCATTCCTCCTCGTCCTGCCTGTCTGTCTGCTTAGACCTCCTTTTCCTCCTCCTCCTGCCTGTCTGTCTCCTTGGACCTCCCATTCCTCCTCCTCCTGCCTGTCTGTCTCCTTGGACCTCCTTTCCCTCCTCCTCCTGCCTGTCTGTCTCCTTAGACCTCCTCTACCTCCACCTCCAGCCTGTCTGTCTCCTTAGACCTCCTCTACCTCCACCTCCAGCCTGTCTGTCTCCTTAGACCTCCTCTGCCTCCACCTCCAGCCTGTCTGTCTCCTTAGACCTCCTTTTCCTCCTCCTCCTGCCTGTCTGTCTCCTTAGACCTCCTCTAACTCCACCTCCAGCCTGTCTGTCTCCTTAGACCTCCTTTTCCTCCTCCTCCTGCCTGTCTGTCTCCTTAGACCTCCTCTGCCTCCACCTCCAGCCGGTCTGTCTCCTTAGACCTCCTCTGCCTCTACCTCCAGCCTGTCTGTCTCCTTAGACCTCCTCTGCCTCTACCTCCAGCCTGTCTGTCTCCTTAGACCTCCTCTGCCTCCACCTCCAGCCTGTCTGTCTCCTTAGACCTCCTCTGCCTCCACCTCCAGCCTGTCTGTCTCCTTAGACCTCCTCTGCCTCCACCTCCAGCCTGTCTGTCTCCTTAGACCTCCTCTAACTCCACCTCCAGCCTGTCTGTCTCCTTAGACCTCCTCTACCTCCACCTCCAGCCTGTCTGTCTCCTTAGACCTCCTCTAACTCCACCTCCAGCCTGTCTGTCTCCTTAGACCTCCTCTAACTCCACCTCCAGCCTGTCTGTCTCCTGCAGTCAAGGGAGAAGTAACTGGACAAGCTAACCAGACAAGGCTGCAGGTCCAGATGGTGTCAGCCCAGAAGTTTTGAAAACCTGCTCAGAACAACCATGTCGGATTCTTCAGCTCTTTTTTTTTTTTTTTTTTTTTTTTATATCACCAGCCAGTGTCAGAAAAGAGTTGCTGTGCTTTGGAAAGCATCCTAAA
The DNA here is from genome assembly GCF_933228915.1 of Telmatherina bonti. Taxonomy (NCBI): domain Eukaryota; kingdom Metazoa; phylum Chordata; class Actinopteri; order Atheriniformes; family Telmatherinidae; genus Telmatherina; species Telmatherina bonti. Next base: position 5,613,975 of record NC_136621.1, read on the forward strand.
AATCCCCAATCACCTGGACCAGAAGACTACAGACCAGTTGTCCTGACTTCTCACATTATGAAGTTCTGCATAGACTTTTATTTGTTCACCTCAATAAGCATCCTTTTAGGAACCATTAGTCTTTTTTTTTTTTATTGATCATGATCATAAGGAAACAACAATGTCTTCAGTCAGAGGCTTCTTCAAGTGTGCTGCAAGACAGAAAGGTCGAGTATCTCCTCAGAGGGCTGTTTGGTTCCCATTCATTCATTGCACCATTAGAACTAGCATTCCAACCCTGCTTGCTTGCCATGTCGTAGTGTCAACAGGCCAGGTTGCAAAATGCAGAGAATCCTAGAAGTCATTTTCTTGGAAACAGAACAAAAAAAAACACACAATCATTGCACAAAGTGAAGTGTTCACACCAGAGTGAAAATACCTGGAGCACACTTTCAGCAAGTGTATGTCTGTCTGATGGCGTATATCTTTTCCAACCTTCTCTGTGTTACATCAGACACAAGATTCCTTTAATTTTGTTTCCATGTAGGAAAAGAGTTAAAGACAGTCTTGTTAGCTGTTTTTCCCGGTCCATCATGTGCATGGACACTGCAACCCACTTCACTGCAAATTCTCCCCATGTCTATACTTGCACCTCACAAGTGCTGAAAGTTTGGGTACCACTGATGTAAAAGATTCCCCTTTCGAGCTGTTAGGTCACTCATTAGCTCTCATATTAGCAGCTAACGCTACAACCACCCACATTGGAAAATACCAGAAAGTGACCACCACACACGTACGTCCTTTGAAATAAATCTGATGATGGAATGGTAATGTGCACACAGTTTTTGTAACAAGGTATTTCAGAAGATCATGTAAACACATCAGACTGAAATAATAACACAGTAATCTGATTACTCTCAGATGTCTGAATTTGCTGATCATGTAAACGAGGCTGACTGTGGATGCAGACGATGTTACGATTCATGAGCCGCATACAGGCTATAAAAGCTGAAAAGTCGTCTAAAAAACGAGTTTCTTTCTGCTTTTGTTTAAAATGTGACCTTGATTTTCTGTCTGTAATCTGTAATGAGTCACAGTTTGAGGCAAAATCTGCATGAAAACAGTTCATTTTACTTCTGTTTTATCTACTCAGGAATATTACAAATGTCTTTTATTTAATTGCATCTTGTTTATCTCATTTGATTGTGTTTTCTATCTGCTGTCTGGTTTCATGTTTTAACTGTTTTGATCCAAGAGAAGTTGTCTGCTTGTCTTGTTTGTTATATCTGTGAAGAACTTTGAGACATTTTACTTACATCACTGTTTATTCACAAGAGAAACAAAACAACTCATTTTACCCAGAAATGATTTTTTATTCTTCGGTTTGATGCGAGCAGCAATTTCAGAGAATTTTTGATTGTTTTCCTGCAATTTGTTCAACTTTCTTTTGAATAGATTTTGTGTGTGTGTGTGTGATTCTTTTTAGGGTTTCTATGATGATCATGGAGTGTTTTCAGAGAGTTTCTGGCCGCAAAGCGAGCCTGCTCAGACCATGGCTTTCAACCCCAGAGGACGGGTCAACAAGCCCATGACGCCACCTCCGACCACGCAGTCCATCAACAACCAGGTTGGCGCTGTGTGTCACACCACCTCGTTACAAGCGAGCTTTTTGGTTTACTGGAAACAAAAACCTTTTAGCTCCTTTTTCATCAAACGATTGTGAAAAAACTGGCTTTTATGAACAAAAATTCTTCAACAGAAAACAGAAGACATACAAGATCATGTATTATAATGGAAATCTCCTGACTGCAGCGTTCCTGAGGGGTAAAATATCCTGATTTGTTGTTTAAGTAGAATTAAAGTTATTGTTATTGTGTTATTGTGTGAATAGATAACCATAACATATTACCACCTGTATGAATATACGGCATTTAGAAACAACAACTGAATGGGCTGCTAGCCAGCGATAATGGAGCAACTGGATGTTCAGGAGGATGTCTGCTTTTACATTTATCTGCTAAATATCCTTCCTGTCACTCACCTCAGTAAGGATGTACAGGAAGCAGATTAGAGTTGGGGCAGAACCAATCCAGTTTCACCATCTGAGCCATAGACTGTATATAAAAGATGGGCGGAGCCTCCGTGACATCACCTGGAGGTTTCTGAAGAGCTGAATTGAAGCTCATTGGGCGGTTCCTACGCAGCATCAGGAGTGCCATTTCTACGGAAAATACAGAAATGGTTAAAGAGGTGGAGCTGAAAGGGGATCTGTGAGTGTGGGGGTGGGTGAAGGACATCTATCAAACTCTGACCTGCCTGTCGCTAAGAGCTAACCAAGCTAACACAAGAGATAACAGGAACTAGCCAGCTGAAGGAGGTAAGCAGGCTAGAGCTAAATCACGCGGTTGGCTAAAAACCACAGTTATACATTCTGCCTTCCAGAAGCGGGAGATCGGGTACCTGTCAATCAAAAGGACACGCCCCTAATTATGCTGATTTTCAAGAATAAATTACTTCTAAAGTTTTTTTTTTTTTAAATACTCCCCCCACAGTTGTCAAGAAGGTAAACTTAAAAAATGTTTTTGTAGCAGGGTGTAAACATGTTTATTTCTGCTGTAAACATGTTTATTTCTGCTATAAACTTGTTTATTTCTGCTGTGAAGTTGGTCTTTTTAACATGGGAGTCTATGGGGATCTGCTCTGTTTTGCAGCCCCTAGTGGATGAAGGGGGAACTGCAGTTTTACGCACTTTGAACCGCCAGATTTTGCTGCTTGATCGGACCCTGATAGTATAGTATGTAAGGTGGGGGAGAGCAAAGAAAAATTGATCCTGTTATTTCCTATTTAACGAGAAACATTTCTGTGGCAGAGCGTCCGTGTCTATAAATGCCACGTGTTGGATACGTTTTCGTGCTTTCTCACCGCCTCAGTCAGCTGTCTATCAAAGTTATCCATTCTACCTCACATTATCATATTTGCAGAATGCTTTTCTGACTTTCCACCCTCAATTGTCCGACCAATCACACAGTACTTTGTGGAGAGGACACCTGCAGAACGCCGTGCACACTGATCCTGCTGGACAGTTATTTCAGTGCTACCTGTGACGGCGTGTTTGTCCTCCTGTACAGCTTCTGTTCCAGTACCCAGTGGGCCAGTCGCAGCCTGCTCCATTCTACGTGGGGGGGCCCATGGGAGGGATGGACAACATGGCAGGAAGTGAGCCCAATCAGCAGGCTCCGCCCCCAGCACCAATGACCCCCGCCCCGCCTCCCTCCGCCTCCTCGTGCTCCGCAGGGCCCTCTCCTTCCTCCCAGGGATCCGAGACCTCGTTCGACTGCACACACTGTGGCAAATCTCTGCGTTCCAGGAAGAACTACAGCAAGCACATGTTCATCCATTCGGGTGAGTTTGTGTCACACAGCAACTTTTTCTGCAAACTTTTTTTTTTTTTAGCTCACAGACGTTTTAGTTTGCATGTGAACCGCTGCAACGTCACGGATAACTTCAGGGAGTCTCCAGATCTACAGAAAGCAGGAACTATGAGCATACGGACTTCTGGTTTCTGCCGTTGCTGCGTTTTTACACCAGCTGTCGTGTTTTCTCTTTAGTCAAGCAGACCGGTAGACGAGCAGCACCGAGCTTGAGGTTCACGCAGTTTTCACCAGCCATGTTTGCAGGAGAGACCCACTCTGAACTTTATTTTATTACTGACTGGGCCATCCGCCACCTGCCGTATCCTCTGTATGAGCAGCAGACTGTGGAGCCCATGGCCTGCTGCATGCCCACGTTCCCTCATTTCCATCTCATGCTGGGACGCACCAGCGTTGCTGCTTCAGATGCCCACAAACACGTCGTATGACGAGAGTGTGACGTCTTCGTTGTGTGGTCCATCAAACCTGAAGACCGCAGGCTCTGAGAGAGGGGCGGATGGAGTCATGCAGACTGATGTCTAGTGGTTCAGGTCCGGGTTCAGGTCTGGGTTCAGGTCCGGGTTCAGGTCTAGGTTCAGATCTGGGGTCAGGTCTAGGTTCAGGTCTGGGTTCAGGTCTGGGTTCAGATCTGGGTTCAGGTCTAGGTTCAGGTCCGGGTTCAGGTCTGGGTTCAGGTCCGGGTTCAGGTCTAGGTTCAGGTCCGGGTTCAGGTCTGGGTTCAGGTCTAGGTTCAGGTCTAGGTTCAGATCTGGGTTCAGGTCCGGGTTCAGGTCTGGGTTCAGGTCCGGGTTCAGGTCTAGGTTCAGGTCCGGGTTCAGGTCTGGGTTCAGGTCTAGGTTCAGGTCTGGGTTCAGGTCTGGGTTCAGATCTGGGTTCAGGTCTAGGTTCAGATCTGGGTTCAGGTCTAGGTTCAGGTCTGGGTTCAAGTCTGGGTTCAGGTCTAGGTTCAAGTCTGGGTTCAGGTCTGGGTTCAGGTCTGGGTTCAGGTCTGGGTTCAGGTCTGGGTTCAGGTCTGGGTTCAGATCTGGGTTCAGGTCCGGGTTCAGGTCTAGGTTCAGGTCTAGGTTCAGGTCTGGGTTCAGGTCTGGGTTCAGGTCTGGGTTCAGGTCTGAGTTCAGGTCCGGGTTCAGGTCCGGGTTCAGGTCCGGGTTCAGGTCCGAGTTCAGGTCCGAGTTCAGGTCCGGGTTCAGGTCCGGGTTCAGGTCCGGGTTCAGGTCCGGGTTCAGGTCCGAGTTCAGGTCTGGGTTCAGGTCTGGGTTCAGGTCCGGGTTCAGGTCCGGGTTCAGGTCCGGGTTCAGGTCCAGGTTCAGATCTGGGTTCAGGTCCGGGTTCAGGTCCGGGTTCAGGTCCGGGTTCAGGTCCGGGTTCAGATCTGGGTTCAGGTCTGGGTTCAGGTCTGGGTTCAGGTCCGGGTTCAGGTCTGAGTTCAGGTCCGGGTTCAGGTCCGGGTTCAGGTCTGGGTTCAGGTCCGGGTTCAGGTCTGAGTTCAGGTCTGAGTTCAGGTCCGGGTTCAGGTCCGGGTTCAGGTCTGGGAGACGGATGGAATCCTGGAACGTGTAAATCTGGAGACGTGTTTAATAACAAGCATGCTTTGCTCTGCTGTGTGTGTGTGTGTGTGTGTGTGTGTGTGTGTGCGTGTGTGTGTGTGCGTGTGTGTGCGCGCGCCTACCCGCCCCTCCAGGTCAGAAACCTCATCAGTGCTCCATCTGCTGGCGCTCCTTCTCCCTGCGCGACTACCTCCTGAAACACATGGTGGTCCACACGGGGGTCCGGGCCTTCCAGTGCACCATGTGCGGCAAGCGCTTCACCCAGAAAAGCTCCCTGAACGTCCACATGCGCACCCACCGTGCCGAACGCACCTTCCAGTGCAATGTGTGCCACCGAGCTTTCACGCACCGCACCCTGCTGGAGCGCCATGCCCTGCAGCATGCCCACCACGCCCCCCAGGCTCCGGGCCAGGGTCAGGGCCGCGGGGCCAACATGACCTCACCGACCAAGCACAGTCCTCCTGCTATGGGAGGACCCTCAGGTATGACTGGAGCAGCTGGCATGGTTGGCAGCATGGCCAACATGCCCAACCATGGAGCTTCCTCCACCTAGAGTCAGAGAAGGGAAAATGGGGGGTGGGGTGGAGGGGGGGTGAGCCCATTCCTTGAAGCACCACTTAATCGTCTTTTTATTCTCGTTGGAAGAGTTCTTACAGGTCTAAAAGTTCTCGCTCCAGTCAGGGTTTCCTCACGGGGCCGTTAATGTACTCTTAAAGCCGTTTGGGATCTGTACAAACATCTCTGGAAATTTTGTGGAAAAAGGTAAAATGATATCTGTACTTTAGTTTCCTGTGTTGTGACGTTTGTTGCTGTGCGGTACGGAGCAACATGCCCCCCCGTCGCGCACATGAACCGCCATTTTGAACCGCTAAATAAGGGTGCTCTGCTCTGATTGGATCATCATCGGCTCTTATTCATCCGATTGGTGGAATAATTCTCAACCAGGAGCTGTTTTCTGATGATGAGTTGTGTAAGAATGGGCGCTTGACAGGCGACAGCATCATCATCATCATCATCACTGTTAGATGCACCGATATGATCAGAGCCAGCATCACAGATAGACATTTAGCCGAGTTTCCCAGATTCAAAGCCGTGATCTTTAAAAGATTAAATTCACAGATATTTTCCATCATTCAGCTCCGTTCGCTCTGCATGGAGGTGAAGTCGCTCCCTGAGCATCATGGCAGGATGCGTTATGTGAGGAGCTGCCCTGCAGTCCAGTTCCAGCCTCCTCAGACGCAACGCCAACACGGCTCACCTGGCGGAGCGTCAGCGGACCACGCGATCCATGAGCCGCGTCGCAGGAGGTCATCATCAGAGCATCCTTATTTCAAATGTGGAATTGTGTCGGAACTCAGAGAGGTCAGAGTCACCAAAGAGGTCAGGAAATGGGGGGGGTGGGGTAACGGGGGTTTGATTCACCTTCTCTTCTTTTAAATCAGGATCTAAAATCATCTGTGTCAGACTAAAGGTTAAAGGTTAGGACACACTCTACAGGAAACGCCTTTCATCCTGACGGTCCGAGGTGAGTTTACCCGCAAAACATAGATCTCTTGCCACGCGGCGTGGCAGTACGGGCGGCGTGGGCAGTACGGGCGGCGTGGGCAGTACGGGCGGCGTGGGCAGTACGGGCGGCGTTGGCAGTACGGGCGGCGTTGGCAGTACGGGCGGCGTTGGCAGTACGGGCGGCGTGGGCAGTACGGGCGGCGTTGGCAGTACGGGCGGCGTGGGCAGTACGGGCGGCGTGGGCAGTACGGGCGGCGTGGGCAGTACGGGCGGCGTTGGCAGTACGGGCGGCGTGGGCAGTACGGGCGGCGTTGGCAGTACGGGCGGCGTTGGCAGTACGGGCGGCGTTGGCAGTACGGGCGGCGTGGCAGTACGGGCGGCGTTGGCAGTACGGGCGGCGTTGGCAGTACGGGCGGCGTGGCAGTACGGGCGGCGTTGGCAGTACGGGCGGCGTTGGCAGTACGGGCGGCGTGGCAGTACGGGCGGCGTTGGCAGTACGGGCGGCGTTGGCAGTACGGGCGGCGTGGGCAGTACGGGCGGCGTTGGCAGTACGGGCGGCGTTGGCAGTACGGGCGGCGTTGGCAGTACGGGCGGCGTGGCAGTACGGGCGGCGTGGCAGTACGGGCGGCGTGGCAGTACGGGCGGCGTTGGCAGTACGGGCGGCGTTGGCAGTACGGGCGGCGTTGGCAGTACGGGCGGCGTTGGCAGTACGGGCGGCGTTGGCAGTACGGTTTGTTCCATGTTGGAGCCGTTCCGTGTTCCGGGAGTTTCCTCCGGCGGCTCGGTATGGAAGCGTGCAGAGATGGAAGGAGACGTGGGAAGTGGAGCTGCTGCTCCACGCCGTCGTGCTCTGACCACGTCTTTCTCCCCTCAGTTAGAAGTTGAAGGTGAACAAACCCGAGGTGGGGTGGGGTGGGGGGGGGGCACTGATACAGCACGGTGGGTCTACAGGGCTTTGGGGGCGGAGAGGGAGGTGGGTGGGTGGGTGGGGGAGGAGGGGGGAGGGGGCTTACGCACAGCTGGGTGAATGAAATTCACCGCCATCTGTCGGGACGCTTTGCATCATTTTCCACAGGCGCCGCCGGTCAGCACCAGGATCATATACCTCAAACCAAGATGGGACACTATTTTCTCATGGAACTGTTTGCGAATCATTTCAGTATGTTTTACACACACACACACACACACACACACACACACACACACACACACACACACACACACCAACAATTACCTCGGTGGTCCAAAGACAGGCATTAATGCTTCTCGTCGTTTTAAGCTCATCTAAGTGGGAACTAAAGCTCAGATGGACCCGTTGGCTTCCCTCAGACCTCGCTAAAGTTCTTCTGTGTAACTTGATCTCTGTAACGCTCACGTTGCTGTTTGTTGCTCGTCATTTTACTTTGTTTTGTTTCCTCAGTGCAGAAATAAGCAGAACCTGAAGGAAAATGTGACATAGCCATTTAGAGGAGGTTAAATAAGGAAGATTAACGCTGACAAATCAGACGATCATCAGGATTTTTATGGAGTCTTTGGTTGTTTGTCTTTTTAAAAATCTACTTAATAATAAATGGAAAGTGTTGCTTAAAAAATAAAAACAAAACAAAAAAAATTCTGACAGCACTATAAAGATAATAAACCTTTTTAATGTTTTAGTAAAACTAACTGAATCCTGAAAATGTACAATCACCCCAACATGTTTCAACAAAGCTAAACTTGTGATAACCTCCGTTGTCACATTAATATTTATTACAATTTGATGTCTATGCACAATTCTGTTTGCACATTATTTGGACTTGTTGTCCCTGAGCTTTCTGGCTTAACGTTGTGTTTTTGGGTTGCTTTTTCCTCTAAACACCTGAAAGGTGACGTGTTCCTGCTTTCTGCTCGTTTTCTTCAGCGTTTGTTATGATACTCAGCAGCCGACTTCAGCTTCCCAAGAGCCTTCTGGTCCGATCTCCTCTACAGATGAGCCAGTTGGAACTTTGCGGGTGATTTAAATGATTTGACATAAAGGAAAAAAAACATTGAGATTATTTAACAGAGTGCGTCCAGGAAAGATTGTCTCTGCCTGGACGTCACTATAAAGACGGACATTAAATGTCCGACGTAAGTGGGGGGGGGGGATACTGCTTATTTACGCTGAGCAGGCCGGGCAGCGCCACGTCTTCGGCTGCTGACTAAACAATAGTTTGTCTTCAGTGTTGTGGATCTAAAAGACAAAACAACATGAGAGAAGCATGACTGAAAGACCTCCAATAAGCTACGTATAAAATTTAAAGCCAAACTTTGGTGCTTTCCTTTGAAATCTTTACCTCATTTTGCCAGCAGCAGGCTGTGGTCCGGTTTGGTAAATAAGCAGTGTTGAGCTGTTTCCGAGCTTCGACGCGTCCTCAGCCGCGGCTGTGGCTCTGTTACATTTAGTCTGAGGTGGACCTTGTACAGTACTGTAATATGTGTGCTTTGAAGCCATGTCAACGCATTGTAACATACTGTGTTATGCCTTTACTCTGGTTTTTCTGTCTTGTTTTGTTGAGAGGAATGATGATTGTTTTTCTACATTAATTACTTTAACAGAAGTTAAAAATGTCAAAAAAAAAAGCGTTCAGTCATTTTATGAAAAATAATCTCTTGTCATGGTAAAACTACAAGTTTTCTGTAAAAAGAGACTGAAGGCATGATTTTAACTTTTTCTGAGAACTTAGATGTTGTATTCGATGAAATAATTGAATTTTAAAAAATGAGTGATTTCAAAGATTTCTTTCTCCAAATAAAGTCTTTTACGGCTACTGCCTGTCTTCAGAGTGGAAAAACATGGTTGGTTTCTCTCTTTAACTAGATAGACATGAATGTTAACGTGACGCATTCAACTCAGCTTTATTTGTATAGCATCACTTCACAACAATGTTGTCACAGGGCACTTTACATCCACATCATTTCAAGCCAATTCATACATATCCTATAATAGAAACCAACTGATTGCATCGAGTCATAACTTGGATCCAATCCCCCATCCTGAGCTGCACTCGGCGACAGTGGGAAGGAAAAAACTCCCCTTTAACAGGAAGAAAACCTCCCGCAGAACCCGGCTCAGGAAGGGCAGCCATCTGCCTCGACTGGTTGGGATGGAGACGACAGGAAAGACAGATCAACATGTACAACTGCACTTATTCTTTATCGCCAACGTCGATACAGAGCGTTAACTTATTCTTTTTTTTTTTTTTTTGCTGGATCTGAAAACGCGGTGCTTCTGGACAGATTCTGTTCCATGGTGTTCATGCAGTTTAACCAGAACCTCGAGCTCTGCTGCATGTAGAAACCATCACGTTGGAGACACGCAAGCTGGCGGTCAGGCTGATTATAACCAGCGTTTCTCTGAACAAACAACATATTCAGGCGGGCGGCAGAATTTCATGGCATGTCAGGATGTCGACGCGGGATTGTACACGTTCAAACACGCCAACACAGATCCTGGCGAATGAGCGGTTCCAGGTAAACCCCGATGCATGTCAGTGGAACATGTCGACAACAACATAGCATCAGAATGACGAAATGAAAATCATGGAATCAAAAGAAAAGTAGAAACATTGATCACAGTGTGACTGATAGCCTACGCACCGCAGGACTGTCCTGCATCGGGAGGAACCGGGTCTTGCAGCATGGTGTCAGGAAGATGTCCTCCTGGTGCTGTAGGCAGCATGAAGTCTCCACAGCGTCTCTGGACTCCATCATCCACATAGAGCACAGGGAGCCAGTCTGCCAATCCTCCCTGTCAGGCTGTGAAGCAACGCAGAGATATTCAGGGTTTGCGAAACCAATTTCTCCGGTGATTGATCAGCCTGAACGAGCTCATCCGAGGTTCATTTTAACAAATGTTCTTTAATCAGTTCCTCTGCAAAGACCCAGAGGAGGGAGTGTCCAGTCCAATCCTGCAGGTTTCCCATGTGTCCCTGCTCCAACACACCTGACTAATCAGTCGTTGTGCAGAACTTCATTGGCTGATAGAGCCATTTAATGGAAGCCAGGTGTGTTAGATCAGGGATACATGGAAAACCTGCAGAACAGCGGCCCTTGAGGACAGACTTTGGAGACCCCTGCTCTACACAAACAGATAATCTAAGACTGATCAACACTGACAGCCAGTATTGGGGGGGGGGGGGTCGTCATCAGTGACGCCGGGGGTTACTGAATCCGCCTTTGACCACTGATGGCGCCTCAGTTCTCAACCGGGAAGCATCATTAATTGCAGCTCATTGGGAACCGGCTTTTTGGCTTTTATTGGACACCAGTTTGGGAACCGACACCGTACTGGTGTTCAGCCAGTCTGGCAGGGCTACAGCGAGGTTTACAGTCCAATGAGCCATTTTCGCTCTCAGCTGAATGCAGCTGGTTACAGGACCTGTTAAAGAAGACAGCTAATAAAATCTGCAATAACAAATAACTGCATTTTATTTGTGTTTTATGTTTAAGACAAACTAAAGGTTTACAGAGAGAATGGACATGTTTCCTTCTATGGGATGTAGATTTCTTTTAAAATCCCAGATTTTCCAACCGAACGACTAGAAAAACAAAAATGGATCGTGTGGCTGCTACTTTCAGTGTCATGTTGTGAAAAGTCCAAAGAGCCCCTTGCAGCTCTGGAGCTGAAGGCTGCAGAGTCCAAGGCCACAAAAATCCCGTGCCGACGCTTCCTCACAGGCAAGTGCTTGGGGCCCCGAGCCAGCAAGGTGCCTCTGGGGGTCGACTGACTCTTGCTACAGCACCGTGATAATGAGGAGCGTTGGCAACGACAGTGTTGGACCAGGAAAGAACTCTGAAGGGGCCCCGGCCCCACCTCTCGGCATCACAGCGAGAAAATGAGAAGTTTTTTGCTTATTCGTCTGGTGGGTGAGAAGGGAAAGAAGAAAAACAGGAACAACAAACGGAGCAAGACGTGGTTAGTAGTGCAGATAAAGCAGAAGCTTACTCAGCTCGTTTGGCCCGATGAGTTCCTCGCCATCGCCAAGCTCCAAGTAGGTAAACTTGCTTCCTCTGTGTCCACGTAGGCGAAAAGCTCAAACTAAGAATGCAAAGTTTGAGGATTTATGGACAATAAATGTGGATAATGTAGCACCAACAGATGGCAGTTAATGCTTGAACTTCGCTCTTAATGTTGAAGCTTTGTCTGTTCACCTGATAGATGGAAAGTCTGCAGATAGTTTCTCTGTGTTAGAAGAAAACAGCTTCACGCAGCTTTAAATTAGTCACATATGAGCTTTCAGTCAGTCAATACAAAAATATTCATCCCTCTTTGTCATAAATATTTGATTTGATTGTTCATTCATTTTCCAAACCGCTTATTCCAATTCAGGGTCGCAGGGAAGCTGGAGCCTATCCCAGCCGGCTTTGGGCGACAGGCAGGGTACACCCTGGACAGCTCGCCAGTCCATCACAGGGCCACACACAGAGAGACGAACAACCACACTCATGCTCACACTCACTCCTAGGGGCAATTTAGAGTGACCAATTAACCTATCATGCATGTCTTTGGATGGTGGGAGGAAGCCGGAGTACCTGGAGAGAACCTGGGCATACACGGGGAGAACATGCAAACTCCACACAGAAAGGCCACTGACCAAACCAGCCAGGGATCAAACCAGCGACCTTCTTGCTGTGAGGCCACAGTGCTAACCACTGCGCCACCGTGCAGCCCTTGATTTGATTATATTATGAACAAATCTGGTTAGAAATATTTCTTGCTGAGATGATTCTGCTGTTAAAAAGTTGATGTGTGCTTAGTGTTTATGTCCTAAAAGTAACTTTATTTTCTTCACATCTGCAGTGAAAATGACTCGACCATCACTGCAAATCAGGATTATTGGCAAAAGGTACAAACTAGTTGCTGTTTGCAATAAACAAATAAAGCAATAAGGATTTAAACATAACTATTATAAGTGGTTTATCCAAATTAATCAGAAAATGCAACTTTCAATGACCTCTGCAGTCTCTAAGTGATGATGACGACCCTCTGAAAAGAAGCCCCCATACACAAATCTGATGTCCCATGCACACCTGATGCAACCAATCAAGGCTTTCATTAGTTGCATCACGTGTGTTGAAGGCTGGAACACCTCAGACCTTTGGATTGCATGTTAGAGAAGGATAAGTTAAGAAAACTGTCCAAAACTTCAGAGGAGAAACTGGAACTTTTGCGTCCTGTAGATCAGCAGGAGGAGGAAGACTGAAGCGTACACTGAAAAGACCAGCTTGCCCACAGTGAAGCATGGTGGTGGATGTTGTAGAATTTATCTGATGAGATAAATCTAGAGATCAACCATGCTCTGTCCAGTTTATTGGCAATGCACAGTTGTTGCGAGCAAGAGGTCTCAAGAGCTCTGCCCCTGCTCAGGGTGTTACAGCAATCTTAAGGCATACACAAACAACCTTTGGCTAGCAGCACTAGTCAAAACAACTGCCAGCTTGAAGATTACAACAGTCAAAGCTGAAACAGGCCTTGAACAAAACATTCAGTTTTATGCATCAACCTACTAAAAAAGCAAGCTTTCTGAACTACTTTAAACTATGCAGAATATATATATTGTACTACATAAAAGAAGCTTCATAAAGGAGTAACATATTAAATGTACACTATACGTATAATTCCACCACATTCCCCCCTTTTGATCCTTTCAGGATCAACACAAGCACAATTCAGGGATACAATAAAACAACAAAACAAACCCAGAAAAAAAAGCTAACTGCTTAAAGAGATAGAGGAATATCTAAAACATCAGAATGGTCACTCCCGGCAGGGTTGAAGAACATTCATCATAAAACATCCTGAAAGGAAAAACACTTACACACCAGTGTCAGAATCAGAAAAAGCCATCGCTATCAAAAAAGAAGGGAAAAGGATCAGAGAGAGGGAGATCCAAAGCTGGAAGAGGGTCATGAACAAGCAGAGGAACGTGATATAAGGCAGTGTCAATCAGCATAACCAACAAGGCTCTGATACATGGAACACAAAACAAGAAGGGCAGCAAATACTGCAATGGAACCCCAATAGCGTCGACGTAGCTGAGTCATCAGGATGAACAGAGTGCCTGGACCGACTGACTGGATAAGGGGGCAGAAGGTAAAACCAGGAAGACAGCTGTAGGCAAGAGAAGGGTGACAGGGGCACATATACCAGTCCACTTTGATGGCAGCACGCCCCTAAGAACCAGACCACCGTACTACCACCAAAGGTCGGCGCCGGCCACAGAAAATTAACAGCATGAACACTGTCACACCAAGCACGGTCCAAAACCCCAACAAAACCAGACCCCGGAGAGGAGCTCGTGAAGCAAGTGAAATTTTGTGCCGAGTCACACCAGAACCAAACAGGGGAGAGGACTGTGTGTGGGACGTAACAGGGAAAGGACCATCCCGGAAAGGCATTTTGGAGAGGGTTAGGGTTCGTGGAAGAGAGAAAATCAATCATACAGGCGGACTCAAACTCAGGTGGAGGGGTGACTACATGCAGTACAGGTCTGGGCCCCAGGCAGACCACACAGGCAACCCCAGTAGACACACCTACCCTTTCTGCTAACAACAACCAGTTAGTGTTATTGTGGATATGCCAGTCATCATTACAAAATAAACATCTACGTCCGGTTAACCATTACGCACAAGTATTACCTCATCTAATTGAGAATTGGGTCCTGGAACAAGGTTAGCCAACGGTGGAGTGGTAAAGGAATCAGTTGGCACACAGAAAAATGAACGAAAGGGCGAGTGAACGTGAGCACGAGATTGGCTTTGGTGAGGCCTTGTGAGGCCTAACACGTGGGAATTTCCATTATTCATGTAGACCCCTCTATTTCCAAAAACATTTCCCCAAGTAGAGATGAAGATCAGACAAATCAGACAAACACCACTGGCAACCAGTCCACCGATCACCATGCTATCCAAAGAACCAGAGCACACACATGGCGCAGATATCTTAATGACAGAGGAGACCGCACAGGGGCCCCTCAGAGTGCTAGCTGGGGAATAGAAAAAGGCGTGTCTACCTACTAGAACCCATCTTGGCGCTACCAAAGGGATTATTCTGCCCCCTGTGGGGTGGTGTGTTATTTTGCTGCGTCAGGAGCAGCAGCAAGCTGGGGAGCCGCTGTCGGTGCAGGAACCTTCCTGCAGCAATGATACGGTAGTTGGATACTACGGGCACCAAGTAGCACGTTTTTAGCCAAGTAGCACGGTCATCTGTCTGGGTTGTCAGAAGCATCTGAAACGGGTGGTCCCAGAGCTGATGTTTGAAGCCTCCCACCAGCATAAATCTCCAGGCTGAAGGGAACAGAGCTGCTTAGATGCTGGTTCAGGAAGGGCCGCAACTACCTGTGAGCAAATGTCTGAAAAGGTTCACATGAGATCAGCACAGTATATTAAAACATTACTTTCACACAGGGCTGTGTCTGGAGGGGGAGCCCTGGAGAGGCCTATGCCCATTCGGGTGAACCTGCGAAAAGAATCTATGAGGGGACCTGTTGGGTCCTCCCCTTTTACGCATGCACATGGACAACAGCATGAGAGGAAGTGCTTTGGTCCAAGGAAAGCCTGAGAGAGACCTAGGAGGAAATCTCCCCATCTGTGGGCTGTGAGAGAAAAGAGAAAGTGAGAGGCTGAAAAAGGGGGGTGGGTCAGAGACGCAGCCTTCATCTACAGGAGAGTCACCTGTAGAGACAGGGTCAGAAGAGTTAGTGCACATGTGCATACAGCAACCTGTCGAGGGAACAAAATGGCAGAAAGAAGGGAGTCAATAAGGCGATAGTGACAAACTGGTTCACCATCAGATTTCAGGAAACCAGTGTTTCCACAGCGCTCCAAAACCCACACCTGGGTCTGGGTTCCGAGCCATCAACATAAAAATCAAGTCAGGGTCAACCAGAGGTCGGTCAGAGAGGTCAGGTCTTGGGGTGCAGAGGATGGTCAGTCCAGCTCATAGACTGTATATAAAGAGATGGACGGAGCCTCCGTGACGTCACCCATAGGTTTCTGAAGAGCTAAATTGAAGCTCTGTGAGCGGTTCCTACCGTCGCCATGTTGGCAGCGTCATGCGTGTCGTCTCGCCCGGAAAATACAAATATGGACAAAGAGGTGGAGCTGAGAAGGCAGCCGTGAGCGTCATGGCGGATGATTGACATCGAGCGAACTCTGAGCTTTCTGTAGCTAAGAGCTAACCGAGCAAACCCGGAGATAATAGGGGTAAGCAGGCTAAAGCTAAGTCACGTTGCTAACCGTCTTAAACCCGGGGTTGTTCTACGTTCTTCTTACTTGAAGGAGATTGGTACCTGTCAATCAAAAGGGCACGCCCCTAAATATGCCGAACTTCGAGATTAAATTACTTTTAAACGGGCGAGTTAGAAAAGAATTCACTCCCCCCACAGTTGTCATGAAGGTAAACCTGACCTATAAACCTAAAATGGCTTTTTGTACCAGGCTGTAAACATGTTTATTTCTGCCGTTTAGTTGGCCTTTTTAACATGGGAGTCTATGGGAATTTGCTCTGTTTTGCAGCCCCTAGCGGATGAGGTGGGAACTGCAGTTTTATGCACTTCCGCATAGGCTTCACTTTTAACCGCTGGAGGTGCCGCTTGGGTGGAACGGGAGATTCTCATCATGATGTGGTGGAACAGGTACTTTTCCTCGTACTGTGATGATATGGGAGATCTTCATCACGTATGTGCAACAACTGTGTGATGTTTCATGTCAATATGGAGCAAAAACCTGTTAAGGATTTTGTTGAATCTGTGACACCAATAATGAATGCAGTTTGTGAGGAACCTGTCTTGTTGCATCAACCCCGCTACTAGAAGGCAGAGCTGATGCAGTAGACAGTGGATATATATATAGATATATATTTAGATAGATAATTCTCTCTTTTACTTATGTTTTTTTTTTATTCTTCTTTCCTCAGCAGACTCTTCAGGGGCCTAATGTAAATGCTTTCTCTTTGTGAAGGGTCACAGATTTTTTTTCCTGAAGTGCTGGCTGGTTGCAGCTGAACTCTGGCCAGAAGGCATCTGTTCCTCAACAACATCTGTTCCTGTTACTCTTTTTCTCCCAGCATGCCGAGGGACATGCAGACTCTCCCAAGGGTGGGCTTTTGTATGCCCTATTGTCAATTCCATCATTGTCTGCTGGAGTCTGTTCTTTCAGAGCTGTGGAGTCAGAAACAGCAGAACCTGGCTCTGGTTGATGGTTTACAGTCCCTCGTGTCTAAACAGCATCATCTTTGTGGAGCAGTTAAAGAGAAAAACCTGAGAAATCTAAAGAGCAACACAAAAAATGTCATTTGCTTGTTTTGCTTCTGTGTTTTCAGCTAATGATGACTGAACTTTGCTGCTGCAAGACATGAAAGATTTAAGGCCAGCAGTCGAGCAGCTATTCAGGTTATATTTGGGGTAAACAGGAGGCTGGAAAAGCAAAACACAGACTGCTGGATGTCCAGTGGGCGTTTCTCTACATCCATCTGAATTTTAAAGTCATGAATTACCTGACTTTTTCTGTGGGGGCAGAAAGAGGAGTGGTAAATCTAGCGTAGGGACATTGTTTCTAATGAATAGACCCCCTCTTCCGTCTCCAGGGAGACACTTTCAACTCCTGGCATTAGGCAACAGTGTCACATAGAAAAGCCCACCATGGGGTCGCCAGGGGAGGACAACAGATGTTACTGATTAACTTTGCTCACAGACCCCGAAAACTGCCTGCAGATGGAAACAACAGAAGTTGGACGCAAGTAAATTTCATGTTTAGCAATATTTATTTGGAAAAATAGTCTTGGCTAATTCCTTCATTGAAAAACAGTCAAGGAAACGGTAACATAACAATTTGTACATCCCTCTTTAAATAACATTTTCTTAAAACAATTCCCATCGACATGAAGTGCCTTTGCAAATATAATAAAAAAGCAACTTAAATAATAATCATGACAAACATCACAAATATACATGACAAAATAAAAATAACACAAAATCCTTAAATTAACTTAAATTAAATCATAACTTTAAATCATAACATTTGTTTTTTTTTTACTTTTTAGTTATTTTACAACAAAAGAATCTGTATCAAAAAAACATTTTTCTTTTTTATTTTTTTAATCAAGACAAGGTTTCATGTCCCAAATGAGAAACAAAGGAGAACAATACAACGTCATGAATGGTTCGGAGGGCTCGGGGAAGAAAACGCACTTCAGTAACACAGTGATGAGTATACATACAGTCTCCACAGGTGTGCTGATGGGTGCACAGCCCATAATAACAGCCTCGTGAAGAGCAGGCCAGTATGGCCGAACATCCACCGTTTGATGCAGTTCCTGCGCTCAGCAACGGCGTGTGGGTTAGAGAAAAGGCCTGGGTGCAAATGTTGCAGAAGGAAAAACTCGTAGCGTCCTACGTTATCACGGCGGCGTTGGTTTAACTTTCAGTAGAAAGGCTAAATAGAAAAAGTGTTTATGTTTTAATCTTTAAACCCAGCCAGTTCTCCCCCACAGACCGACGCTGCCTGCGCATAGTTACCAGTAGAGAACCAGCTCACTCTGAATATCAGTTAAACGTCTCGGTATCAGCAGCAGTCTCAAGGTGGGACACCTCCCCCTAAGGTTAGAGCAGCATCTGAAGGAGCATAAAAACTCTCCCATAGAGCAAATGAGCAACGGGCAGCCCATTGGTGGCTTCTTACACCTGGAAGAGAGGTTTTACACAAATCGTTAGGACACGTTGGGCTCGCTGTTGGCGGAACGATGCAGAAAGTGAAGCGGGACTTACCTCAGTTGCAATTATACATTCGTCTTTCTCCTCTGACATGACAAACACAGATTTGTACTTGGTGTCCGCACATGCAGACAGTTCTGGGACTTTCTTTTCTGATGCATCGCTTTGAAGAAACAAGAAAACAAAGTTAGCAAAGTGGTTGTGACAGCTTCAGCCGCGTTTCACCTCCCAACAGTGGAATATTTACCATTTTAAACGTTTGCTGTGTTTCTCCTCAAACTCAAAAGAGTCGAGGGATTGGCACTTGTCCTCGCAGGCCGCCTCCAGCATGGCCTCTTTCACTGCCTGCTCGTAGTTGACCTCGTGGACGAGGTTGTAGTCTGCGGGTGGATGGTGTCGGCTTTTGTAGCCGCTCCTTCCGGGTGAGGAGCCCTCATCCGGGTCTGCGCTGCAGAAGTCCATCTTCTTGTTGATGTTTTTGACGCCTGCAGATGGCATGACACTAATGGCCAGGTCCCTGTCACTGCGGTGGCAATTGTTTGTCAGGTTATTGATCGTCTCTCCTTCAGCTACGGTTTCTGCTTGACCTCCGTGCTGGACTTTGGATCGAAAAAACCCGACCAGAACCGCGCACCCTGCAAGCAGCAGTAGCACCAGGGCCATGCCAGACCCGATGGCCATCCAGGGCACCTCTGTCCTGCGCATGGCCGCATGCTCCGGAAGCAAGAACTGGCAGTTCCGGCCTCCGTATCCGGGAACGCACGCGCAGACGTAGCGGTTGTTTCTCTCATGGCAAGTGGCGCCGTTGTGGCAGGGGTTGTGCTCGCAGCGGCTGATGGGGGAGCTGCAGTTGCGGCCGGTGTATCCCGGCGGACAGGTGCAGGTGTACCCGTTGAGACCCTCTTGGCAGGTGCCGCCGTTCTGGCAGGGGTAGTCCAAGCACTCGTCCCCGGTGTGGTCACAGTTCATGCCAGTAAAACCGTCTGGACACTGACACAGGTACGAGTTGACCAGATCAACGCAGCGTGCACCTGCAAACGGAGATGAGGCCTCTCATCAACATCCGAAGCAGATTTTACAGCAAGTCCACACAACCCTGAGACATGGATGCCGTCAGTTGGACGGTGTCTTACCGTTAGAGCAGGGCCCGGACGTGCAGTGGTCAATCTTCTTCTCA
The DNA here is from genome assembly GCF_933228915.1 of Telmatherina bonti. Classification (NCBI taxonomy): domain Eukaryota; kingdom Metazoa; phylum Chordata; class Actinopteri; order Atheriniformes; family Telmatherinidae; genus Telmatherina; species Telmatherina bonti. The sequence goes on from NC_136621.1 coordinate 5,633,347, forward strand.
CAGTTGAAGCCTGCATATCCAGTCGGGCACTGGCAGAAATATCCTCCATCGGGGTTGTCGGCACAGCGGCCCCCGTTGGAACAAGGCCCATCGGCACACGTCATGGCGCTCAGCTCGCAGTTGTTGCCGTAGAAACCATGAGGACAGGTGCACATGTATGTGTTTTCTAAATCCTGTAGAAAGCGAAGCAAAAGAAAACAGGTTGACACGAACACTCGTCGCACTGCAGCATCTTCACTTTGAAATGTCTGCCGGCGTTTGGAGCCGCAGTCAGACGTCACGAAAACATTTGTCTCATTTGAAAAGGCTGTAGCCACTTACGGCGCAGCTCCCTCCGTTGCGACAGGGGTTTCCCGCACATTCGTTGACCTTGATCTCACAGCTGGCCCCAGTGAAGCCGGGCCTGCAGGAACAGGTGTAGCTGCCCTGACCAGTGTTGCTACAAGTGGCTCCATTCATGCAGGGCTTGTGGTGAGTGCAGTAGTTGAGGTCTGGAGGGATGCAGCAGAACATGTGGATTAGCCACAGGACAACACATGGCAGGATGACAGAATGTCTTTTGTCCTCTGGCACGTCTCTTCTTCCAGTGTTTTTCAGATTTCTGGCCTCCCGTTTGGCACTTTAGCGTCATAGATTGGAAACTTTGTGCAGTTTTACAGATGCTAACCCTAACCCTAACTGCAAGGTGAAAACACACATATTTACAAAAGCAAACAGTTTTAAGCTTCTTTCCTCATCCCTCATTCACTCCTGGCCCCGATGGGGCTCCTTCCTCACCTTGGTTGCAGAAGAGCCCCCCCCAGCCCTCCTGACAGTTGCACTGCCAGGGCTGCTGGCAGGTCCCATGGAGACAGCCCGGGTAACGAATACACTCATCACAGTAGCGGCCTTTGAATCCCACTCTGCACCTGTTGTTGTCCAATTAGAAGGGAACACCGGTCAGTCCACTCACATTACCTCATGTCTCCCCCCTCACTTATTAATGCCCCAGTGAACGGACGAGGAAAACTTACTTGCACTCTCCGGGTTTCTCACAGAAGCCGTGCTCGTCGTCGCATCCGGGCAGACAGATCGCTGTGCAGAAAGATGAACATTTTTAGAAACCTCAAGTTTATTTTTACATTTTTCATTTGAGGATAAAAAACTTAAAGCCCAGCAAAGCCTGAGAAACACCAGTGACTCCTCAACTCCTAAGCTGCTACCTTAAAGTCGACCTCCTCGTCTCCATGAAAGAATTTTCTGCTTAACATGATGCGGAGACAAAGGAGGGAGTGTGTGAATGTGTGTGCCTCAAAGTGTGCACACAGAGACTCCTCAGCCCACCCCACCACCCTCCCTTTTCCTTCTTTGCTGCGGGTCAAAACTCTTTTATTCATTTTGTGTGTGTGTACACACACACACACACTCAATGTCTCGGATTGGGGCAGATAAGAGTGGACAGCTGGCGAGTGTGTTGCCAGTGCGCGACAGCTGCTCCATTGTCTGCTCTCTGCCGGCAGCTGCCCACTTCAAACAATACCTCCCCCGCCTCAGCCAATCAGCGCCCGGGCCACTCCGACAGGGACCAATCGGGAGGGAGCATGTAAATTAATGGCACGCGTGAGATTATTCCCCAAAACTTTCCTTAAAATAAATCAAGTGGTCGTGTGTGTGCGTGTGTGTGTGTGTGTGTGTGTGTGTGTGTGTGCGCGCGGGGAAAGCAGGGGGGGGGGGGGGGGGGGGGGGTTGCGCGTGGTGTTTACGCACAAGTCGTCCTCTAACGGTACTCTGAGGTTCTGACTGAGACTGAAATCTGCTCCTCAGACTTCGGATAAACCCAGAAACGCCTGACCTTTGCGGAAAATGCTTCTGGTTGGAAGTTGCAAACTTCCCCATCAGCAGCATGAAGAAGTGGAACTCACGCTCTGTGCAGTACTGCCCCTTCCAGCCCGCGTCGCACGCGATCTCCCCGCGCTCCCCGCACGTGAAGTGGCCGAACGCGTCGTCTCTGGGCCGGCAGAACACCGAGCAGCCGTCCCCGTAGTAATGCTCATCACACACAAAACGATAGGAATACTTGAGCTCGGTTCTGCCTCCGGTGTGCAGGTCCTGGGACCACTCCTCCCCCACCGTCAGGTGCCTCTGCGTGGTCATGGTGCTGATCACGCGCTCCGGGTTCTCTAAAAATGAGCCAAATAAAAACAAGTTGAAGAGATGGAAGTGTGGGTGTGTGAAAGTGAAGTGTGAAAGGAAGTGTGTGGGTTTGGCTGCCTACCTGTGGAGAGGTCGTCTTTGGAGTCGGTGTGCAACGCTTCAATGATCAGTGAGAAGGTCCCCTGGGGAGACAAATGGCTTCATGAGACAGGTGGCCAGCGGACATGGCTGATAGCATCACTCTGAGCTCAACGTGATCTGCTGAAACTCAACACCTGCAGGCTCGCTGCGCCCTCAAGGTGTGCCGCTGCGCAGCGCTTTTACGCACGGGTTCAACAGAAAAGGCGCGAACCGCAGCCTGGGCGCGTGCGGCGGAGAAAGTGGCACGAGAGGCGTTATTTACCGGCCACGTGAAGCCGAAGTTAATCCTGACCGGGTTGGTGAAGGAGCTCTCCGGGATGGCGTCCGGGACCTGGAAGGAGTTGGAGCCGAGGACGGGTGTGACGGCGCCCCCGTAGGTGCAGGGGGGCTCCGGGGAGGCGTTGGGCTGGTAGTGCTTCAGACAGATCCTGAAGAAGGTTTTACATTCACACTGCTGCTGGAAAGAGGATGTCACACCGCCTCGGCAGCAGTTTTTGTTCCCCTGTACTCCCTTCTTGTTTAGAAATTCTTGCAACTTCAGCTCAAAAACTCCGGAGCAGAACCCCTGGGAAGGAGAGAAACTGTCAACAACTGCGGTGTGTGTGTGTGTGTGTGTGTTGTAATGAGAGGTGGGAGGAGGGGGGGACTCTGTTGACTAAAGAAATAAAGAATCAGAGGCTTACCTGGTACATCAACATGGACATCGTGGCAAGAGTCAGCAAGATGACGCGCCCCATATTAAATAAATAGATAATAAATAAAAATAAATAAGGTAAAAGGTCGCGGGGCTCTGGTGGTCCTCAGGGTGCCTCCTCCTGTTCAGTCCCTCTGAGAAAAACTCATTGAGCAGGTTTCTGTCGCCTCACAGGGTTTTTTCTCCTCAGCTGCGGCTGGAAACGGCGCTGCCTTCGTTCATGTCCCCAGAAAGGAGTGATATAAATCCAGAATCTTCCGCCAGAGAAAAGCAGCTGAACCTGAGAGTCCTCCAGCTCCGGTGGAAAGCCTTAATCCAGATAGACGGGTGGGGCGGGGATTGGGGGGGTGGGGGGGTCCTTGTTCCTTTCAGCCAGAAAGTGACAAATCTCAGGATCTGTTCATGTGATGGTTTTGATCTCAGCCAAGGACAGATTTGTCCAACATGCTTGCCTCTACCTCCCAAAGTCTTCCTCGGTGTGATCTGTGCGCGTGTCTGCGGGCCAGGCCGCCTGCAGCCTGTTATATACGGCCTGACACATGCTATGGTAATAACATGCAAATAGGCCCCTCCTCCCCCCGACTTCACTTCCCAATCTGGCCGGACTCCTCACAATGGGCCCCCCAACAGCCTCCCGGCTCCTGCTGCAGCTCCAAGCTGAACTCTTATCAGTGAGTAAGACCAGCAGCTGGAGGAGAGAGACTCACCTGGATCTGGGGTCACACCTGGAAGCTGGAAAACAAACAAACAAACAAACAAACCTTTGATAATTTCACTCTGAAGGAAACAGAAAAGCATCAAACCTCTTTTCACCTGAAGCCAGTTTCCCATCCAGCTGTGCTTCACTGCACCAGCTGCTTGGTTTACATGTGTGTTTCTCTCTCTCTCTCTCTCTGTGTGTGTGTGTGTTGGGAGGACGTCAAAAGTTGATTCCAACAATTCGCCTGAGAAAAACTGTTTCCTGATCAAACTCTGACTCAGTTAATTGTTGTCCAGGCCTCCTCCTCCTCCTCCTCCTTCTCAGCATACACAAACTCTACATTTCGGTATGTGTGTGTGTGTGTGTGTGTGTGTGTGTGTGTGTGTGTGTGTGTGTGTGTGTGTGTGTGTGTGTGTATGTGTGTGTGTGTGTGTGTGTATGTGTGTGTGTGTATGTGTGTGTGTATATGTGTGTATGTGTGTGTGTGTGTGTGTGTATGTGTGTGTGTGTGTGTGTGTGTGACGCTTTGTGGAGACTGAAACAAAGTGGGAGAATTCCTTGGCAGCGCTGCGTGATGAGGTGAAGGACCTCCTCGTTTCTCCTCTTCTCCTTCTGTCCTGGCCTCCATCTTCCAGGAGGAAAAAGAAAGAACTGCGTGTTTACATGCGGAGGCCTCACTCTCTGCGTGTGTGTGTGTGTGTGCGTGCGTGCGTGCGTGCAGCGCCACGCGCGCACCGGAGTCGCTCGCGTGGCCAACAGGAGGGAGAACTTTTGTTTGTGTGTGTGTGAAGGACTAAGTTTGCCCCCCCCCCCCCCCAGCTGTATGGTAATTCAGCCAGCACCTGCTCTCCCCTCAATAACAGCGTGTGTGCGTGTGCCTCGGCTGTGCGCGCTCACACACACACACGCACACGCACGCACGCACGCACAGATTCTCCACATCAGACAAACACCGATCAAATTTTTCTTCTTCAGTCTTTTAAAAAAAAACATTTTATTTCCCTGAATGCTAAGATGTAATTGGTGTGTGTGTTTATGTGTGTACTTGTGAGAGTAAGTGGCGTGTTCGCGTGCATGTTTGCGCGTGTCTGGAGAAGGTGGAGTTAGATGCGTGATTTTTGGGTTTTCTCTGCTGCTTTCTGGTTTCCACTGCAGAACTCTGCGTGGAAAATGTTGCGTCACTCTGCTAAGATATGCACGTGACGCCTGTTTGCTGTATTGTTACCTACACACACCCAATAAAATGGTTAAAAGCAAGATGAGGTGAAGTTACCGTCCACGGTGTCAAACATGTGGTCCGCGGCCCAGAGTCCTCTCACTGAACAGTCCCCTCCGGTCCACAGTGTGAATGTGGTAAATATGCCTGACCAGCAGAAATATTTAGATAAAACCACGTGAGATTCCTGATTTGTCCGCGTCTGGTTCCAGCGTTTGTGAGTGAAACATTTCCTGTGCAGGAGGAGAACTTGTTCTGTCGGTTCTGACTTATAGATGTGACTTCAGTTTGTTTGGGTTCATTCCCATCAGGACAGTCCACTAGACTCGGTCCGGTTGGGGACGCGACTCAGCTGTAGGGGGGTGTATCCATGCAAACCGAGATCGTGTTCCGTTTTTTTTGTAGTCTTCTTCCTGTATTTGGTCCGTTTGGCGGACCGAGTCCGATTGTTTGGTCTGAATCAGAATTGGTTTGGCACGTTCACATTTCCCCAAATAAAGTGGACTTTGCTGCAAACGGACTCGCATTCGGATCAGAAAGGCTGATGTGGACGTGGTCTAATACAGTCCGTCTGTCTGCAATCATTTTTATGACATTTCTGCTTTCAGGTTCTTCATTTAGATCTGCTTGCTACAAATCAGATTATTTAATAACTGTTACATAAATTCATCATAAAAAGTAAAAGTACTACAGTCACTATACTTTGTTGAATTAACTTCCATTCTTCACTTCCAGCCTCTTGTAAGGTGGAGCCTTTCTAAAAGCTAAATTCTGTGTCAGTCATCAGTTATGTATCAGATGTTGCTAGGCAACAGCAGCAGTGATCTCCTTCCATCTGGAGGAACTATGTATGACGTTCCACAGGTAAATACCTGCTGCAGCGTTTGGTCTGGAGTTTATTCTGAGCTTTCGCATCTACTTGACGCTGCTTTTGCTGCTTTTGCTTGTTGACTCTATTCTTTATTCTGTATTCTTTATCCTGATTCCTGCAGGTGATAAAATGAGTTAGTTGTGTCGGAGTCCGTTGTTGGGACTATGAGCTAGTCTGTTGTCGGTTCCACGTCGGTCTTTTTATATCCAAACCGCATCCAGACAGAAATTTCCCTCTTTTAGGAACAAGCTCATCAGTTTGGGTTGGCTGCTCATCTTTCAGTGAATTATCCTCTGAAACTCATCTGCTACCGTCTTCCTCCATGTTTATGTATTGCAGCGTGCCGTAAAGCGCATCTTGATGTAAAATACTGCAGTAAAGCAGCTTAATGTGGCGTTAACGATAGAGCCTAATATGGAACAAGACATTTTTTATCCTCCAGGCGATACATATCGTCATATCACCCAGCCCTATTAGACATCATGTCATGCAGCTTTTCAATTGAGTAAAGGTGATACTATAATAGTAATATTGTACAGATATCGTTACGGTACTGTAGCGTGTATGCTAGTGTTAACACACGCTGATTTAGTGTTAGTAATCTCAGATAATCCTCTACTTTGCGCCCGTTTTAACTCCTCTTATGGCCTTCGTCTCCTGAAAGCGATGGCTTGATGATTGTCTGGTTGTTGGAAACACACAAACAGGTGACATCCACGTTGTGACATCCACGTCGTGACTTCCACGTCGTGACATCCACATCGTGACATCCACGTCGTGACATCCACGTCGTGACTTCCACGTCGTGACATCCACGTCGTGACATCCACGTCGTGACTTCCACGTCGTGACTTCCACGTCGTGACGTCCACGTCGTGACATCCACGTCGTGACGTCCACGTCGTGACATCCACGTCGTGACGTCCACGTCGTGACTTCCACGTCGTGACGTTCACGTCGTGACTTCCACGTCGTGACGTTCACGTCGTGACGTCCACGTCGTCACTTCCACGTTGTCACTTTCACGTCGTGATGTCTACGTTGTCACTTCCACGTCGTGATGTCCACGTCGTCACTTCCACGTCGTGACTTCTACGTTGTCACTTCCACGTTGTCACGTCCACGTCGTGACGTCCACGTTGTCACTTCCATGTTGTCACATCCATGTCGTGACTTCTGCGTCGTCACTTCCACGTCGTGACGTCCACGTCATCACGTCCACGTCGTCACTTCCACGTTGTCACTTCCACGTCGTGATGTCTACATTGTCACTTCCACGTCATGACGTCCACGTTGTCACCTCCACGTTGTCACGTCCACGTCGTGACGTCCACGTCGTCACTTCCACTTTGTGACGTCCACGTCGTGACGTCCACGTCGTCACTTCCACGTCGGGACTTCCACGTTGTCACTTCCACGTTGTCACATCCACGTCGTGACGTCCACGTCGTCACTTCCACGTTGTGACGTCCACGTCGTGACGTCCACGTCGTGACTTCCACGTTGTCACTTCCACGTTGTCACGTCCACGTCGTGACGTCCACGTCGTGACGTCCACGTTGTCAATTCCATGTTGTCACGTCCACGTCGTGACGTCCACGTTGTCACTTCCACGTCGTGATGTCTACATTGTCACTTCCACGTCGTGACGTCCACGTCATCACGTCCACGTTGTCACGTTCATGTTCTGACGAGGAAAAAAATTAAACAAGCTTTATCACATTGCCGTGGGATGGTTGATCAGGTTTTCAAATTCTTCCACCTTTACCCCGTGCACACATCTTTCCCCACAATGAACCCACATGTTTTGTAGTCCACTTCCTGTACTCGGTCCGCTTGAAACGAGCCGAGACCTGCGCTTGTAGGCGGACCGAGTCCGCTTCTTTGGTCCGAATCAGAATTAGTTTACATGTTCACATTACGGGGCTGCACGGTGGAGCAGTGGTTAGCACTGTGGCCTCACAGCAAGAAGGTCACTGGTTCAATCCTCCCACCATCCAAACACATGCATGATAGGTTAATTGGTCACTCTAAATTGCCCCTAGGAGTGAGTGTGAGCGTGAGTGGTTGTTCGTCTCTCTGTGTGGCCCTGCGATGGACTGGCAAGCTGTCCAGGATGTACCCTGCCTGTCGCCCAAAGCCGGCTGGGATAGGCTCCAGCTTCCCCGCGACCCTGAATTGGAATCAGTGGTTCGGAAAATGAATGAATGAATGAATGAATGAATGTTCACATTACCGCAGACAAAGCGGACTTTCAGAGCAAACGGACTCAGATTCCAATCAAAAAGGCAGATGTCCTAAGCTGAAGCGAGTCAGTTCATGTGGTCGGCGTTACGATGTGGAAGTGACGACGAGTACCTCTGAAAAGGGGTCATTTTAGTCAGTTTCTCTGTTTGTGACCCCCCCCCCCGAAACACTTCTAGAACCCCGGTGTGTGCTTCCATAAACGTGGGCAGCATAGCTCAGGCGTAGCCAAGAGGAAGAGCAGTCTGCTTGCAACCGGGAAGTTGGGAGATTAATTCCAGGCCTCCCCCTGACTACATGCCCAAGTGTCCTGTCAGGGTATGAGTGTGTATGTAAGTCACTTTGGATAAAAGCATCTGCCTAATGACTGTAGAATAAAATCTCCACTGCACATGCACAAGCTGACCCTCACAAGTCACCTGTGCATTTGTCACCTGTCTGGTCACCATGCGGCCAGAGTTTAAATGTGATGTCATTTGTCAGTGAAACTTTTGGCGCCAGCTTGAAGACATGACGTCACGCGCTCTGCAGTTTGCGTCATATGCAGGGCCGGATTAAAAGTGCAGGGGGCCCCTTCCCCACCGCAACATTGTGAAAATTGTGAATGAAACGCTGTGAAACGACATTTCTAACATCTCTCAGCCAGTGGTACCAGTAGCAACACACTGGAGACTGGGGTGGAACCATCTGGCTTTTATGTACATTTTGTTTCATGTCCAAAATGCTGGTGTTTGCCCCACATGGGCCCCACATGGGCCACAAGTGGAAGTGGGCCCCTGGGCCTGTGCCCATAATGCCCATTGGATAATCCGGCCTTGGTCATATGAACCGCACACGCAGGAGGAGCGCGAAGCAGGATGGCTGAACCCCCCCCACCCAACAGGAGCCAGAAAAGTGGTGAAGATGGCGAGCCGTGACTGTTTAACCTCGGAGCTCCTGTAGGGGGGGCTGCTGTAGTTTAACTCCTGCCCACCAGTAGCTGCGTCACACAAAAAGGGTGACTCGGGTCTGACTATTCATTCATTCTCTGCGCTTTAATTTCCATTGATTGTGAATGCAAGGTGGGAGGGGGGGGGGGGGTCTTCAGTGGAGGACCACGACACGCCTTCAGACGCGGACAGACCCTTACAAGCCATCTGCCACTAACTACCCCCTCTCCTCCCCTGCACACGTTCAGAAAACGACGTTTATTTCCACGCTCCCCCTCCCTCACCCCCCTCCGGCCTGAAGCGCACGTCTCTGCGCGCCTCTGTCCACCGGCTCCGTCTACACTAACTGGAAGCATGTTAAGGGCCTGTAACGGTATGGGCCCTCCGGGGCCATATGGCGAGGGGGAAGCCAGAAGATTTCGCTCCTTTCTTTTTCGGTCCCCAAAGAGGAGACACCACATGGTCACGCGTGGGAACGTAAACACGGCGCGCATCACACGATATCGATCATAAGAGGCGTTGATTGGGGAAAGGAGAGGGTGGGTGTTGCACGCACACGCACGCGCGGGGGTGTACTCTGGCGATCAATTATCTTTTAGCTTGTCTTTACGTCGATACGTCATCACGTGGTAAATAATGACGCATCTTCACCTGACAGTGAAAGTCTCCTGTGACTTTACCAGGGTTGGTGTTCAATTCTCCCACTGAGGCGGGCGGAGAGGGTGCAGACAGGCAGGGGGGAGGAGGGGGAGGAGGAAGAGAGGAAGAGGAGGAGGAGGAGGAGGAAGAGAGGAAGAGGAGGAGGAGGAGGAGGAGGAAGAGAGGAAGAGGAGGAGGAGGAGGAGGAGGAGGAAGAGAGGAAGAGGAGGAGGAGGAGGAGGAAGAGAGGAGGAGGAGGAGGAGGAAGGGCCTGGAGGAAATGAGAGGTTATGAAGCACTTCCACAGAGATGCGTTCAGGGGCGTCTCCGAATTTCCTCCAAAACGTGAAGCAGGATTCACGGACACCCCCCCCCCCCCCCCCCCCCCCCCCCCCCCGCATTTTAATGAGTTCAGAATCCAGACGAGCGCCAGTAGAACCGAACCGACCCGGTTCCTGTCTGGTCTTTTACCTGCTGAAACCAGCTCAACAGACTCTTTTGTGTCCAGATCAGATTACTGTGGCCAGCTGCTGGAGGAGCGGGAGGGTGGGGGGGCGGGGGCCAGAGTCGCATTTCCCCAGGGCTCTTCGGGGCTCGTGAGGCTCCCCGCGGCTTCCCACGGCTCCCCGAGCCTCGCGACCCGGGCTGCTGGCTCATTTGCATACTGTTACTGGAGACGTGCTGAGGGCCGCAGTAATTGCGTGGGGGGCCCAAAGACGCGCCTGCAAGTGTGTGTGTGTGTGTGTGTGTGTGTGTGTGTGTGTGTGTGTGTGTGTGTGTGTGTGTGTGTGTGTGTGTGTGTGAATGAATGAGGGTGATGGGCTGTGTGTGTGCTAAGACACTGGGGACCTAAAGGGGAGGTAAAGAGTGAGCTGTAGAATGTGGCCTGTCGCGTGCCAGTGTTTATGGAAACACATCTGCCACGCAGCGCACCCCGGGGTGACGCACCGCAACATGTGCGGATCCTTATGAATAAAATCGATAATTCAACAACTGATACTGCGCGCGACACGTTTACCCACAGCAAATACTCCTGCTAATGCGCACAATTTGAGTTTCTGCTGAACAAAGAGAAAAAGTAAGATTTTCTCAGTCATGAGAGCCAAAGCTGTAGTTAATTCTCATTTATAGCTGGATTACAGCGCGCACGAGACGCCATGAAGGAAAAACACGTTCAAACAGCGTGGAAACAAAGAAAATGGTTTGTTTTGTAACTCTGTCGTGGCAGCAGAATGATGGCCTTCCCTGCAGAAGCATAAGTGGGTTAAACTGACTGATGAGGTTGTTGTCTGACAGACAATCTCCCCCCAACTGGACCAAGCGGTGAAAGACAGACTATGTTCATGAAGAAAAGTTATAGTTTAACTTTCCAGCAATAAAATCCTTTCACATTTGAACTGTTGTGAAAGTTTTTGGATCACTACTCCAACTTCCATAAGAGGGTCAAAAGTTTTAGAAATTTGGATTCTTACAAACTTGGTCAGAAATGTTATTTTGCAGTGGGGTAGTGGGTAGTGGGTAGTGGTTCCACTAGAATTGGACGTACTCTCAATTTTTTTGCCCTTTTTAAAAAACAAACAAACAAGTTTTCTAGAAAAATGCTTTTTTTTTAGAAAAAGTGACATGTAAGATTTCTCTATTTAATTTACTCCAAAAATCCACCAGCAACTAATATTTACTCACAGTCACATAATTTCTGCTCTTTGGTTTCAGGGAGGGGGAGCTATGAAGTAACTAAACCAATACTGGCAGCAGACTGGTGAGAGACAGGCTTGTAGACATAGACCTATAAAACCTTATTATGTCTACGTTCAGGCTAACGTCAATGCAGCAGATGGCTAACTGCACCAGTGTAGCATAGGTAACCTTCACTGAGCTGCTGGGCGACGTGGCTACATGTGTAGAGACATTTGTAACTATAAAAGCAGCATAACGGGGTTTAGAAGTGGCTTTACTCTGTGCTGACTGAAAAAGAAGTATCGATACTCAGTATACCTGCATGTATACTGGACTAGCATAAACTACTGGCGCTAACCCTTAATAAGATCTCACACATATAAACATTATCTTTATTTATTACCTCCGACATATAAACTGAGATTGTGTGCGTGTGTGTGTGTATATGTGTGTGTGTGTGTATTTGTGTAACTCGTAACCGTTGTGTAAAAGAGTACATTATTCTTTGTTAAGAAATTAGCCTTTTATTTAGCTAACACTGTTAGCTAACAAGCAACGCTGGCTAACTCACAACACAGCCAGTGTTGCTGTGTGTGTGTGTGTGTGTGTGTGTGTGTAGTTGTTATTCATGGATATCATGTGAAAGATAAGATTTTTATTATTTATCATCAAACTTAGCTTGTTTCATTGCTTGTAAACCCAGTTAGCTAACACGGCCAGTTAGTGTGTACAGTTATGCATTAGCTACTTTTAGCTACATATTGATCAAAAGATTTGCTTGTCCAAAAACATTTTCTTTCTTTCATATTTCCTCTTTCAGTGTCATGGCTGCTAGATTTACATTGAATCAGTCAGTTTAATTGACATCATATATGATGTGAATGGGGTAACTAAAGCTACAACTCAGCTGGAGAACAAAAGCAGGCAACCACATTCTACTCACTCATGCATGTTATGATTAAGTATGTTATTCATGACTTTTTTAAATTTCTTAATTACATATTAATGCTGAATCTGATGGCTGAAAAAAAAAAAAGCCCAGAAGATGTTTCTGATGCATGATGGAGCCATATAGTGGCTGAGTTTGGTTAGTGAGGATGACCAGTAAATAGTAGCAGGAAGAAGTGTGTAAACATGGAAATAATGTGAGTTGTGTGTGTTTGTTTCAGATGTGAGAGAATGATGTGCAGATGATGAAAGGCTTGGTCGCTGCTGATCTGTGTGTTATTTCTACAAACTTCTGGTCGCTCTTTATGCTGCTTTATCTACTCATACATTCATTTTACAACATTTTAGCCTCAGAATCTGACAGCTGAGGCTGAAAACATCACGTCTGCATGGAAACATCACATCTGCATGGAAACATCATGTCTGCATGGAAACATCTTGTCTACATGGAAACATCATGTCTGCATGGAGACGTCATGTCTGCATGGAAACATCACGTCTGGATGGAGACATCACGTCTGCATGGAAACATCATGTCTGCATGGAAACATCTTGTCTGCATGGAAACATCACGTCTGCATGGAAATGTCACGTCTGCATGGAGACATCACGTCTGCATGGAAACATCACGTCTGCATGGAAACATCCGTCTGCATGGAAACGTCACGTCTGCATGGAAACATCACGTCTGCATGGAAACATCCGTCTGCATGGAAACATCCGTCTGCATGGAAACGTCACGTCTGCATGGAAACATCACGTCTGCATGGAAACATCACGTCTGCATGGAAACATCACGTCTGCATGAAAACTTCACGTCTGCATGGAAACGTCACGTCTGCATGGAAACGTCACGTCTGCATGGAGACATCACGTCTGCATGGAAATGTCATGTCTGCATGGAAACATCACGTCTGCATGGAAATGTCATGTCTGCATGGAAACATCATGTCTGCATGGAAATGTCATGTCTGCATGGAGACATGTCTGCATGGAAATGTCATGTCTGCATGGAAACATCATGTCTGCATGGTAACATTACGTCTGCAGGCTGGCTGGGATTAACAAGGTTCTACATGCATCTCATAATAGTAAGACTAAAAAAGGACAAGACAGACTGATTGCCGTACCATGGACCCTCTTACACTCAAACGTGTTCAGACAGTCCTATGCCATCTACACACTCACCATCCTGATGTTGTCCTCTGTCTGTTCTGTTTTGTACTTATTGTTATTAATGGTTGTAATGCTCCCCTGTACAGTGTCTTTTGGTGTTTTGAAAGGACCAGACTGGCTGCTGCAGCTTTCTAAACACAGCTGAGAAGAAACTACATGTGTTTCCAGTGAATGTGTGGTTGCCAGAATGATAATGAAGTACACCCTATCATCACTCTGGCAACCAAAATGAACATATGGATCATCACAACAACAGACCGGAATGATAACTGACAGCTGTATTTGCATAATATCTCAGTTTTCTGTCACATCAATGCAGATTTAAACTGTACTGAAAATGTCAGAGAAAGTCAGAGGGAAGCAGCCTAAAGGCTCACACACGAGCTGGACTATGGTTGGCTGATAATCGTGATGTATTACACTCTGTACTGCTGTCATACTTACTGAGATGCGACAGATGTTCCTACACAGTGTTCCGGATCATTCTTTATTCAAGTTTTAGTTTGTGTTGTTTCTCCCGTCCCTGACAACAACCACAAACATATTTAAGCTTTAGTTTCCAGGTGAGTTTCTTTAACCTCCTGGGAAAGGCTCTGGTTTTTCATCCTCCTGTATGAAGTGACATCACAAAACTAAACAGAGAATCTTCACTACTGCAATGGCTGGATGCGTTATCCTGGTCTACAAAGATTGCTGAAGCATTACGATAGATGTGTCAGACCTTCATTTTCGTGGACACTAGCAGGACCTTCATCTTCATGGAAACTAGCAGGACGTTCATCTCCATGGAAACAAGCAGGACCTTCATCTTTGTGCAAACTAGCAGGACCTTCATCTCTGAGGAAACAAGTAAGACCTTCATCTCCGTGGAAACAAGTAAGACCTTCATCTCCATGGAAACTAGCAGGACCTTTGTCTCTGTGGAAACAAGTAAGACCTTCATCTCTGTGGAAACTAGCAGGACCTTTGTCTTTGGGGAAACAAGTAAGACCTTCATCTCCGTGGAAACTAGCAGGACCTTCATCTTCGTGGAAACTAGCAGGACCTTGATTTCCATGGAAACTAGCAGGACCTTCATCTCCGTGGAAACTAGCAGGACCTTCATCTCCGTGGAAACAAGTAGGACGTTCATCTCTGTGGAAACTAGCAGGACCTTCATCTCCGTGGAAACAAGTAGGACGTTCATCTCTGTGGAAACTAGTAGGGCCTTCATCTCTAAGGAAACAAGTAAGACCTTCATCTCCGTGGAAACAAGTAAGACCTTCATCTCCGTGGAAACTAGCAGGACCTTCATATTCATGGAAACTAGCAGGACCTTCATCATGGAAACTAGCAGGACCTTCCTCTTTGTGCAAACTAGCAGGACCTTCATCATGGAAACTAGCAGGACCCTCATCTCTGAGGAAACAAGTAAGACCTTCATCTCCATGGAAACAAGTAAGACCTTCATCTCCGTGGAAACTAGCAGGACCTTCATCTCCGTGGAAACAAGTAAGACTTTCATCTCCGTGGAAACTAGCAGGACCTTCATCTTCGTGGAAACTAGCAGGACCTTCATCTCCATGGAAACAAGTAGGACCTTCATCTTTGTGCAAACTAGCAGGATCTTCTTCTTTGTGCTATGTAGCAGGACCTTCATTTTCATGCAAACTAGCAGGACCCTCATCTCTGAGGAAACAAGTAAGACCTTCATCTCCGTGGAAACAAGTAAGACCTTCATCTCCGTGGAAACAAGCAGGACCTTCATCTTTGTGGAAACTAGCAGGACCTTGATTTCCATGGAAACTAGCAGGACCTTGGTCTCCGTGGGAACTAGCAGGACCTTCATCTCCGTGGAAACAAGTAGGACCTTCATCTCTGTGGAAACTAGCAGGAACTTCATCTTTGTGGAAACAAGTAGGACCTTGACCTCTGTGGAAACTAGCAGGACCTTTGTCTCAATGCAAACTCGCAGGACCTTCATCTCCGTGAAAACAAGTAGGACCTTCATCTTTGTGGAAACTAGCAGGACCTTCATCTCTGTGGAAACAAGCAGGACCTTCGTCACTGTTGAAACAAGTAAGACCTTCATCTCTGTGGAAACTAGCTGGACCTTTGTCTCAATGCAAACTCGCAGGACCTTCATCTCCGTGGAAACAAGTAGGACCTTCATCTTTGTGGAAACTAGCAGGACCTTCATCTTCGTGGAAACTAGCAGGACCTTCATCTCTGTGGAAACTAGCAGGGCCTTCATTTCCATGGAAACAAGTAGGACCTTCATCTCCATGGAAACAAGTAGGACATTCATCTCTGTGGAAACTAGCAGGGCCTTCACAGTCACAAGAGAAACATTAGCAGAGTAAAACTTTTCACCACTAAACAGCTGCTTTCTTACGACAGGGAAACGACCAGAAGCTCTAAGTGGGCAGAGATGTTCTCATGTTCTCTGTTTGAACTCTGTTTGGTTTGGATGCTGATGCAGGTAGAGTCTTTTAGCTGAGTTTTGCCCCGTATGATTGGGATCCTATTCTGTTTGGTCATTTGTCAATTATCCAAAGCAACTAACATAATAAGTGATCAATTAACCGTACTAAAGTAGTGATTAATCGAACTGGGAGGGAGGAAGCCAGCATCCATAGATAAACAGGGAAAACACGCTAACTCCAGACAGAGAATTGTGCTGAGGCTTGAACCAGTAACCTTCTTGCTGGGAGATTGCAGTGCTAACCTCTACACCACCTGTTTCCCCACTTGCCTTTGTGACTTTGCCTCCTGTAGAACAGGTCTGGTCAAGAGAGGGATTAAGAGAAACTAGTGAAGGAGGTTGTTCCACAGGTTCCCAGTCAGGGGCAGAACTAGAGGGGTGGTCAGGGTGGCACCACTCTCTGAAAACAGATAGGACAGCCAGGTGCCACCTCAGGTCACTGACACACCAATGGCAGAGGAGGACAGAAACATCTTTACCAGTATGCGTCACCAGTGTTGCTGCACAAGCAAAGTAGATTTGTAGTAGAAATTTTCTAATCGGTCTTCAATTAAAAATACTGGCTGCACATTTCTAGAGGAGATTTTTCCTCTGTGCAAGTACACCCACTGATGTTATGTAAAACTGTTAACCTGATGTTAGCACAAAGCTACGTAGCATTCCTATTTATATATATAGTTCTATGCTAACGCCAGATTAGTTTTAAAACAATGTGGGGAAACCATGTCACATTTCGTTTTCACAGTCGAGATGAAAATAAAACTAAAAATGCAGAAAGGGAACCTCAGTATCTGCGTTAGCGCTCAGCTTGTGCTACATGATCCAGTTTCATTTAAACATGAGGCTTTTTGGTAAGGTGGAGACAGACCCCAAGCCCAGTATCAGCAGCCTGACAGCTCCCACATGGAGCGAGCCATGCAAAGATCCAGTCTACCATCAGCACTGCCATACCAGCAGGTGGTGGTGGTGGAGTGATTGGCTGGAATAATGAGGAGTGAGATAGATGGTAAGACCCGTTATGGTGGTCTTTGATAAATCCATCCAGTTTCTAACGGAGCATTTCCTGCCGTGGTAAAGAGGGAAGAAGCGTTCCTACTGCGATGAAGACGACGCTGCAGGAGGGCAGGGGGCAGGTTTATCTAAAAGAAGAAAAAGTCCCGGTGGGACCACCACATTTGACCAAAATGTCTGATTAACGAATATGACTTCCTTTAATCCCCACTGTTCAACCCAACGTAAGACAGAAAATCCTCTGAGCTGCAAAAATAACCCAACTCAGAGGATTTTGCATCCAGCAGCAGTGGGACACACCATCTTTCCTCGCGATTGTTACTTTCCTGCTTTCCACCTCAGTTTAATCGCTATTATGAATGATGACAAAGTAAATGGAAGAAGTCCATTTTTCCTCCCCTTCCCACCCCTCCTCTGTCTCTCTAACTCTCCCTCTCTATCTCTGCTACCCTGAGCATCTGCCCAGAAATGAACAGATGTAGGCACCTGCGTCGTGGGCCCACATATGCGCCCGAACCCCCCTCCTCTCAGCCTTCTATGGGACCCAGCGCAGATCACAATAGGGAGCGATCATGGAAGCAGTAACCAAATACTGCCTATCCCCCCAGGACACTCACTCTGTTAGAGGCATTGTCACCAGTTATATCAAGTGGCTGCACTAAACAATCTGCTGTATGACTGCTCATTTGAGACATAACATAATTCAGAGAGACAGAGGGGGGGAGGGCAGGGGTGTGTGGTGGACAGAGGTGAATGCATGGCTTCAACGTGAAGTTTCTTCTTTGTGAGTTCAGGTTTTCCTGCAGTCGGGGGTTTGATTGAACTGAGTCCAGTTTGAGATAAGTGGCTCTTGTACTTTCCTTTTCTGTTTTTTGGGAGGGTGTTGGGGTGGCAGGTGTTAGCTGGGGTAGCAGGATGAAAGAGTGGCTTGTTGGGGCAGGGTGCGCACAAGACCAGGTTACACATAAAAAAGCCTTGTTTTGTTGGAGAAAAGAGGTCCAACAGCCCATCGGTGTAGCAGCAGTAGATAATGCTGCCATAATAGCCCCCATGTCCCTATCTCTCAGCTGCTGCTGGACGACAGAGGATCCACATGCACCTGTTGTCTTCCCCCCCCATTGTGTTCAGCAAGCGTTAGCATGCCACACCTCAGGAATGCTCCTCATCCAGAGGCCTGCCTCTTCATCCCAGGAGAGAGCTTAGCCACGGTGGGATGAGAGGGGGTGTCAGGAGCTGGAGGTGGTGGTAGAGGGGGGAGCACGGGAACCAGCAGAGAAGCATTAGAGGATGAAGTAGGAGGAAAGAGAGGGAGGGAGGGCACGTTCCTCCCAAGCAGTGTCCTCTCTCCTCTTCAGGGTCTGTCCAGAGAGCCCTGTCCTAAATCACTGGCCCCAGGGGGAAGGCTGTCCATTGTGAAGAGATGGCCCCTGCAAGCTGGGCCGCCAGCTGCCACTGCTGCAGCGTCATGCCCCCACACACCCCCTCCTCACACATTTCCTCCCTGCATCGCCACCACCTTCAGCACCACAGCCATCCTAACAAAGCTTCCAGCGGCCGTGGGCCAGCAGAGAGCACCGGGAAGCCTCCTGAGAAAGGCCACAGAGCAGCGACACATTTTTAGGACCAATATTAATGATGACAAACTGAAGGCCGAGTTACAGTGCATGACTTCCTGACCCCCCCACCCACACACACACACACACACACACACACACACTCACACACAGATCATAATGTGTGTGTGAGTGTGAAAGGCTTGCTGTGGAGTCGACATTCAGAAGGAAAAGATGAAGATTAACTGAGGATGCAGGACTGGATGCTCCCAAAGATGAAAGATTATCTCACACCATCAGTTTTCTGAAAAATAAAGTGTGATCCATAAACCGAAATAACCGTGCAGCATTGTGGTGGTTATGCAGAAACAGCTCTGGACATATCAGCTCTGTTTCCCTCTAAATGCAGTCAGATTTGTAGGGAAAAGGCTTTTTCATGGGTTCCACGCAGCAGCGCAGTGTGTTGAGCCCAGGGAAGACGTCTCTGCTCATACCAAACAGCTGACTTTCCGCCTTCACCATCCGGCTGGTTTCACATCATGTGGAACCTGGACATGTGGAGGAACTTTACGTTCACAAATGAATCCAGATTCTGCCTGCAGTAGATACATTACAGGGTCAAAGTGTGCCGAGTGCATGGTGGATGCTGCTGACTGAAGCACCAACACCAGGCGGTGCGATGGCGTGCATCACGCCGCCTCCACCAGAAGCGTCTTCCTCACTGGAAAAACAAGAACCTGTCGGTGCAGACAGATGTGGAGGTGAGATTCTACAGCCAGTGGGGAGCCCATGTCTCCACGTCTGGGACTGAACTCCATCCTTCAGGGTGACCACGCTGGGTTTATCAGAGACCGCCTCCAGAGGATGGCTGACCTGCTGCAGTCCTGAACTCAGCCTTCTCAGCTGTCTTACCAACATGGCAGGTGATGTTTCTGGTGGGATGCTCCTGGAGATGTTCTGGCTCCTGCGACTATAACAGACTCGACATTGAGCTTTGGAGGAAACGGTGCTGCGATGGTGAAAAGTTTGCGACAGCTGTCCTTTTTTCATGTTGACCGTACCATGATGACTCTAGTTTATCGAGCTTTTATTGAACCTGTTTTGTCTTTGGCTTTAGTCTCATGGTTCAACAGTCTGTCCCAAATTGTTTAATGTCCCAGTAAGCTTACAGGAGATACACAGCTCCACCCAGAACCCGTCTACACCAGGCAGCTTCAGCGCTTGGCTGGGGCCGTTTCAGTGGAAGAGGTCCACCCTCTGAACAGAGAGTTTCAGCTTCTTCCATCTGAGAAAAAGTTTTCTGTCCCAAAATGTAAAACCAAGCATTTTAACACTCCTGGGCGTTGGCGATGCCAGGGACCATGTTGTTTAATCGAGCATAGCTTTCGAACCATAAAAGATAGAAACTTACTTTTTTCCCCTCTTAATCAGGAGACTCCAGGCTTTCAGACGGTAGTTCCGGCATCACTGTAGCCCATTCATAGGTGATTCAGTGTTGTGTTAAAATAGGTGTTCCAATCAGAGCCGATGATGCCTCAGGAAACGCCTCCAAACGGTGTCAATCGCTGTGCATCGTGTCATTAGCAGTCAGATAGTTGCCTTCTGTATTTTCAAGGCCGATAAATTAAGAAAACAGCTTTTACGCACGCATACCATGCGTACTTGCTCAAACAAACATTTGCATTACTCCAGTAGTTTATTTCGACATAAACGACACGATGGCGTCGTAACAGATGTATAACTTGGTAACAGATACAGTGTGTGCAGCTGAAAGCTGCGGTGCTTCAGTCCCCTTCAGTACCTTTAGTCATGCTTCGAAATTATACTTTATAATTATAATAAGCAAAGGAGCCTCATTTACATAGCAGTTTATGATATTTCAATTGAAAATAATAAAAAAAAAACAAGGTTTCGGACATTATGGGGCATTGAAAGCTGGTGTTTATTAGCATTTAAACGAAAAAAAAGTCAGGTGAGGTTTATTTCTCTCAAATACCCTTGGTCCCCAGAGGGTTAAAACCAGCCTTGTTCCAAATGCTGCTCTGATGCTAAATAAGACGTGAATGGTGGTTTTCTTTTGGTGTCTGCGAGCAATGTTTTCTGATTGAATC
This sequence comes from Telmatherina bonti, assembly GCF_933228915.1. Lineage (NCBI taxonomy): Eukaryota > Metazoa > Chordata > Actinopteri > Atheriniformes > Telmatherinidae > Telmatherina > Telmatherina bonti. The sequence continues at coordinate 5,653,854 of NC_136621.1, forward strand.
CACTCACAAATGAGGTATGATGATGATGATGATGATGATGAAGAGATGGTGTTTGATGTGTTTGCAATGTGTTTTTTACATTTATTTGGTTGTGTGTGGTTCTGCGATGGACTGGCGAGCTGTCCAGGGTGTACCCTGCCTTCCGCCCAGAGACTGCTGGGATAGGCTCCAGCTTCCCCGCGACCCTTCATCTGACTAAGCGGTTAGGATGAACGAACGAACGAACGAACGAACGAACGAACGAACGAACGAATGGTTGTGTGTGCTTTAATGTCATTAAGCCAACTCCAAGCTGCAGACCAGTTAGTCTGCAGCTACCCACTTCAGAAACACCACGTCTCGTGTGGTCTTGATGGATGTAAGTCCCAGTGAAACACATTCATTTAAATACCGACTGAACTTTATTGGCTGTTTTTTTACCTCCTTTAGCTTTGACTCTGAATAGCATGCTACGATTCAACCATGTTTTTTAATGCTGGCATGTGATTGACAAGCGACATTTTTTGAGCCAGAATGAATCAAAGTCCTGGTATGTCGTGAGCTGGATTTGTTACAATCAATTAAACAGAAAACGTTTAGAAGCTGACATTTACAGTGCCTATGTATATAACATCATTCATCACGTAAACTGTTTTGATTTTAACTGTACATATACCAGCACCATACGGGGAGCTTGGGTCATTGTTTCTAGAGGTTTCGGATGTCCGGACTGAGGATCAAACATGTGTCCAGGTTTGCTGGTATTGATTTAATGATCACTCTCTGGTATAAATGTGTGGGAGGGTGGAGGAAGGAGGCTGCAGACCGAGCAGCAAACAAATCAGAACAACATATTGTGATGGACGGTTCCTGTTTCATGACAGGAGTCCAGGGGCAGTTCGCACTGAAACATGGACTCGTTTCCTAAACCCTGGAAATTCCCAGAATTACAGCACCTTCTGGGATTCGGAAGCACATCCAAACGGAGGCAGCTAAAACCCGACTCGTCCGGCTGACAGAGGTTCATTTGACCTATTTGGAGTATTTGTTGTTCATCTGGACTGAACATGTTCAGCTGACGTTCACATAAGATCCTTTTATTCGTTTATTTTTGCATTCTCGCCGGCTGCAGCTCTTGGGAAGGATTTTCCCATCCATAGCCAAGGCAGGCATGGTCCTTTGTGCAGCTTCTAATGATGATTGTAATGATGGCTTGTCCATCTTTGATAAGAAACAGCACGCCCCTCATTAAAGGGCCCGGGGCCCCGGTTCTCATGGCTACTGGCCCTTTCCTGGTGTTGGACAGCAGGCAAGGGGAGGCAAGACGACACCCGTGGCACACGCCTGTTGACTGAGCCACAAAGCGAAAGCGTGTGACACTCACCCCACCCCCGCCGCTCCCATTGTCCTCCCCATGGGTCCCACAGACAGGACCAATCCTGTTACCCCCCCCTTATCCACCACCCCTTCTCACATCCACACAAACACACCAGCTTTCCCCTCCATCCTTTCTCCCTGAGCCTCACAATCAGTTTTACCAATCAGCTGATCTCCATCTTTCTCACACATCCACCAGGGTTGCCTCATCTCCTCTCCCCCACCCCCCTTTCCACCTTCAAACCACCTCCTCCATCACGCCACCCCTCCCTGTGTAAGGTGGAAATCCATCATTGTGTGGAGAAAAGGTGTTTGTTTCACTGTTTCACATGCAGACAGTATTTCCCTGAGCTGGTGATGCTGGTGGAGGAGGGTGTGGCAGGTGGGTGGGATCTGCCTTTTAGTGATGCTGCATGGTGGTGAAGGTTGTGGGATGGAGGGAAGAGGAGGAGGAAGGGGAGAGGGTGATAGGAGGGAGGAGAAGGAAGAGGAGGGGGCTGCAGCGGCTGCCGGGGTCAGGCCTGTGTGTCCTGGGAAAGTTGGGTTCTCCATTTAAATCTGCACATGTTGCGGCCTTCTGGTGGCTGCATGAATGTGCACGGTGACAGATGGCCCCGGCCCATAACTATAGAGTCCGAGGAGCCCGGTCCCTAGAGGGAGAGAGGGGAAGAGAGAGAGTGATGGAGAGAGAGAGAGAGGCAGAGGGTGAAGGGGAAGAAGATGATGAAGAAGAAGAGAATGCAAGACTCAGCTGATCCCATCAAAAAGAGAAATGAGGGATGAAGGAAAGGCAGAGCAAAGAGAGGGAGGAGGGATGTATATGTGTGTGTGTGTGTGTGTGTGTGTGTGTTGTAATGGGGGAGGGATGGGCCCTTAATCCCAAACTCTAAATTGAGTTAATGTATTTGCCTGGTCTGCATACACGAAAAGGAGGCCCAGGGTCCCCAAAGATTCTGATTAGGTGTCTAGTTTATCAGATGTTGGAGGACGGGTGGGGGTGTGGGAGGTGGGGGTCTGTTTGTAGAAGAGCTGAATAGCAGCTTTGTATGTTATGTATGTGTGTGTTGATGGGGTTTACGGTTTTGTGGGTATGGTGCCAGCTCCTGGAGCCGGCCGATGTCTCCATTCACAGATCTCTGCTGTTTCTCACTGACTTCTGCTTAATCCTGTTAGGCAGCGATGTCAGCGGCTGGTTAAAGATGATGTTTGGCAGATTTATGTCACAGGCCATTTGCTCCCCTAAATCTTTTCATAAAGTTCCATTTTGTAACATTTAGAAGGATTTTTTGGCAGAGACAAACCTCAGGATTTTGTATTCCATCCAGTCCAGTCACAAACCAGCTAAATGTATTTAACTTAGCTCCAGTGAAAGGTAGATGAGCCCATAGACATAATATACGTTGATGCCTCATTGTGCGCTGGAGCATAATGCAGCATCGCCGCCTGATTGGATGGGTCTCTGCCATAGCTTTAGTGTCAATCGCAGTTTCCCCACATAACTGTTTTCTGTGGAACAACGCGTATATATTACACACAAACAATACTTTTCTACATAATCGGTCTATAAATAATGTTTAAATATAGTGAATAATCACATTAAATAATTATTTAAATTCAAAAGGTGAATTTTACTCAGATAAGGTGTTTATGGAAATATATGATATTGATACTTCACAACGAGAGTTTTACATGGTAATTGAGTCCATTCCTGTTAGTATTGTTTCTCTGGTGCAGAGCATCCAAGTAGATGCTTCTCTGTCTGGAACAGCCAACTCTCCAACTATTTATGGCATCCCAGTTACAGATGTAATAATGCTCTTATTAGAAACTGAACTGATCCTGTCACAACTCCTATAAATACTGATGGACACTCATGGACAAAAAATAACTCTGAAACTTGATTTTCCGGTTGCCTCCTCAGGATATAATTGCAGAAAAAAATCAAAGATGTACTGTTTGAACTTGTGCACAGGTACGACTCTTCAAAAGCACACATGTCCACTTTCTGTCCTATGGTATGTAACACTTGTACATGTGGATGTGAGGGAGAAACCATTTAGCATGTTTTTGTTGATTGTTTCCATGTAACTTCCTTTTGGTTCCACCTACAAAGATATATCTCTCAAAAGACAAGAAAAGGTTTTTATCTGAGCAAACTGGAAATAAGTCTTATGGTCACTAACCCAAATCTATCAGCCTTCAAAAAATATATGATTAAATATTATTTTAGAAAAAAATTCACACAAAATGATTTGGCATCAAAAGTTACCCTCATTTTACAGTTTTAGAATAACAGACTGTACCAGGTATCAGAACAACAAAAATTTTCAGGATGATTTTTGGCATTGCTAGCAGCTATTCGTATGTGTAAAAATTATTTCCAGGGTGATGTTTAGCATTGTTAGCAGCTAGTAGCATATGTTAAAGGAGTTCCAGGATGCTTAGAACCATTAGTAGCTGGTAACATGTCTAAAAAGTAGTTCCAGGGTGAATTTTAGCATTGTTAGCAGTTAGCAGTATGTATAAAAAGTACTTACAGTGTGATGTTTAGCACTGTTAGCAGCTGTTAACATGTGTAAAAATAGGAGTTTCAGGGTGATGTTTAGCATTGTTAGCATCTAGTAGCATATGTTAGAAAGGAGTTCCAGGGGGAATTTTAGCATTGCTAGCAGCTAGTAGTGTGTATAAAAAGTACTTACAGTGTGATGTTTAGCACTGTTAGCAGCTGTTAACATGTGTAAAAATAGGAGTTTCAGGGTGATGTTTAGCATTGTTAGCAGCTAGTAGCATATGTTAAAAAGGAGTTCCAGGGGGAATTTTAGCATTGCTAGCAGCTAGTAGTGTGTATAAAAAGTACTTACAGTGTGATGTTTAGCATTGTTAGCAGCTAGTAGCATATTTTAAAAAGTTGTTCCGGGATGCTTAGGACTGTTAGTAGCTGGTAGCATGTCTAAAAAGTAGTTCCAGGGTGAATTTTAGCATTGCTAGCAGCTAGTAGTATTACAGTGTGATGTTTAGCCCTGTTAGCAGCTGTCAACATGTATAAAAAGTAGTTCCAAGATTCAAGGTTCCTTTATTTGTCCTGCACCGGGGAAATTTACTGTACAACAGCAGCAAAAAAAGAACACAGTGGAAAAAGCTGTCAAAATGGCTAGGCATAAAATAAAACAAATATGCAAGAACTCATTTTTAACGTTTTTGGGTCATATTTCTCTGATGGTTTAGATTACTTTGATAGATTTGCTTCATATGAAGGGATGGTATAGAAATTTCTGTAACTTATAACTGGATTTAAACTCATTGGGTTGAGAGGCTAGCGTCAGCTCCCCAGCAAAAAGGATTTTCTGATTCACACTTAGGCTGGTTTTCTGGGTAGAAAACGGTCAGATTTTTCATTTCTTCATCCAGACTGAAGCTTTGATGTTTACAGTTATCAGTGTGAAGCAGTTCACTGCATGTCTATATATGTATACGACGTCTTCCTCCCACTCAGTGGTGTCTTATGGTGCTGTTTAATGCATGGCAACACATTCAGCCTCCCACACATGCACACTCAGTGCTGCTGTCGATCTGCAGCCTCCTACAGAGACGACACACTTCACACAGAGATGCCGGCGGAGCTTTGTGGTGTTTTTCCTCACCTTGTTGGTAAGAACATAAAACAACCACTTTAGTTTATTTCTGCTGAACACCAGACAGATTTAATGTTTCTGCAGGTTTCCAGGCCAGGTCCTAAGAGCTCGAACAGAAAACAAACAACATTCCTTTGGTATTGCTTTGCCTTTTAGCAGTAAAATATTAAAAATTTGATTCCACATATAATCAATTTAATCCTTAGAATCAGTTATAATGAGCAATTATGTTTCTTTGCATACAGATGACATGAAATGTTTCTGAAACTGGCAATAAAATCTTATCAAAATATTTTAAATATAATTTAACTGTAAATTACATGTCAGTCATTTCTTTACATCCTGTTTTTATTTTTATGAATTTCTAGCAGACTGTAAAAATGTGTGTAATCTGCTGCCTGCGTCTCTTTAAGGAGGTAAAACGGTTTCTGCCCTTCACTGTGCTCCCTGCAGGTTTCTCTCCCTCTGTTCAAGTTTGCATCTATTTTTAACTACAGGCTTGTTTTCTCTCTGTGGAAGCATCAGAACCTGCAGCTTACGTGACATATGATGATTCATCTGTGGCACGAAGTCCTGCTCCATCCAGCAAACCCAATCCGACCACAGGAGGGCCTCAGAGCACCTCCTCATCTCTCCTGTAACAAGTCAGGCTGATTTCACCCAGATCACAGAGAGCTCCTCCAACCTGCTGAACACCTGCAGACATTTTATCTGATGGTTCTCCACCTGGGAGGATTCATCTGGAAACTTTCATTTGGTTTTCATAAAGAATAAACAACAAAAATAAAAATATTGACATTACTTAACAAAAAACGAATAAAAAAACCAAACTGTTATTTTCCTCGTGGAGACGCGCTGCGTGTTGCCTGCGTGGGGTGAAGGATTCCTGTAAGCTCGGTGCATTTCACTTGGAAATCTCTGCAGCCTCATATGGTGCTGCTCAGTAAGCCTCTTAGGACGCACGACCAGCAGATGTAGAGAGAATGCCAATCAGAGCTCCTGCTGAGCACAAACTCCGGCGGCTGCGCAACCGCCTGCTCCAGATCTCTGCAGATCCTCAGCAAACCCACCTGGACCCCCCCCTCACCGAGTCTAGAGTCTGCAGCTGCGGGGAGATGCAGCCAGCAGACGTCGGGAGGGTCTGAACTGGAAGCCAGAAGGAGAGGAGCAGGAGGAGGCATGCTGCCCCGGGATGCGGGCAAGCAGAAACCCGGCCGGGTGTCGGACCCGTTTGGGGGGGGTGGGGACGGTCCTCTGGTTCCGCCACGGCGCTTTAAGAACCGGGACTTCCCGGTGAGCGCGCGGCGCCGGCGGTCCGGTTCCGCACCTGAGCGCAAGGTGAACTGCGTCCTGGTTGGAGACGGCGCGGTGGGGAAGACCAGCCTGGTGGTCAGCTACACCACCAACGGATATCCCAGCGACTACGTCCCCACGGCGTACGACAACTTCACCGGTAAGCCCCCACGAGGCGCGCGCGCGCGCGGCTGGGTTCAGCTGAGACAGAACTGCGAGGTCCAGACCCGCGCGCATGCACGTCATCAGGTGTGTTTTGCTCTTTGCAGTGATGGTTGTGGTTGACGGGAAACCGGTGAGGGTGCAGCTGTGTGACACGGCCGGACAGGTGAGTTTTCTCTGTCTCATCAACACACCAACATGCTGCACCTGTGTGTAATACAGCAGGTATGCGTGCGCGTGAGCGTCACAGTTCAGATGTCCTCTCTGTGTTCCTCCTGCTGCGTCACGACACAGAAGTGGGGGCTTGTTGATGGATCGGTTAATGTAAGGGATCAATAAGTCATTATTAGTCTGTGGTTCCACAGATTGTAGGGATTCCTGTGTTGTTGCCCCCCCCCCCATCCTAATAAACTCCCACAGCCAACAGCGCCCCCTGCAGGAACCAAACTGTCCCTCTTTCCTCTCTACATTCTCCGCTTCGTGCTCTTACCAATCACCTGTAGGAGTGATATACACCCCCACCTCAAACACACACACACACACACACTGATTTCACAACAATAGTTCCCTGAAGTGACTCCACACCCAAAACAACCTGGAGCTTCATTAAGCGGATCTGGTTTAAACCCTAACTCGGCCCTTCCTGCAGATGTTTAGATGTTTACCTGCTGAAACACACCTGGCTGACACGGTGGGGTCCCTAACAGGTAGAACTTGACAAGCAGTTGTGGAGATCTGTTCATCAGGAGCATCTGAAATTAATAAACTTATTTTCAGTGCAGATAAGTTCTGAAGACTAGTTTAAAACTTTCATATAAACTATTAAAGAAAATGAATCAGCTTCATTAAAAAGAAAAAAATCTTGATCACATCTCAAACAAAACCTGATAAAATCAGACAAGTTGGGATTAAAAGAAATTCTCACACGTGTCGGACCTGAAACTGGAGGTCTGGTCCAGCTGCTTCACAAGCCCATCATCCTGGTCTTCCTGAGCGGTTCCTCTGTTTGCTTCATGCAGGACGAGTTGGAGCGCCTCCGGCCGCTGTGCTACAGGAACGCTGATGTCTTCCTCCTCTGCTACAGCGTCGTCCGTCCCTGCTCCTTCCGGAACATCGTCGACAAATGGCTTCCCGAGATCCGGCAGCACTGTCCGGGTGCACCCCTGATCCTGGTTGGCACCCAGCTGGACCTGAGGGAAGATGTGCAGGTGCTGATCCACCTGGCGCAGAACCAGCAACGGCCGGTTGGGACGGAGGAGGGCCAGCGGTTGGCCCAGGAGCTCGGCGCCGTGAGTTTCGCAGAGTGCTCGGCTCTGACTCAGAAGAACCTGAAGGACGCTTTTGATTCGGCCATACTGGCCAGCTTCCAGCAGGCAGACTGCCACACTGCCCAGCAGCAGAAGCTGACCCTGAGGAGGAAGACTCCTGATAAGATCCGGAGCCTGTCTGAGAGCTGGTGGAGGAAGATCAACTGTCTGATGGGAGAGCAGAGCTGTGAGTTCGGTTAAATTCACCACAGGACGACGCAAAGAGGACGAGAAGTTCTGTCATCGTTAATCTGTAGATATTTATTTATTATAGAAATGTATTTATTTATTTGTTCTTATTTCTATTGCCTTCACTGATCATGTTCTGATTAAAATGCATTACTCCTGCACATGCGCACATTTCTTCTGTAAACTCTTCAGCTTCTTAACTCCACAACTTCATCTGTGAGCCGTCGAACATGGGAGAGTTTTCCTCCAGATCAGGTGCTGCTGCCTGTTTCTCCCCACGCCGCGTCTTTACCTCAGAACGAAGCTCTGAACGCAGGCGAGAGATGCAGAGGATCCCCTGGAACAAAGCTGAAGGTCTCAACATGGCTCAGCTTTCCTTCGGGATTCCGCTGAAGTCTCCTCTAATGGAAGCGGACAGGACCACCTGGACTGGATTAGACGGGCATATGGAGCCAGATTTCCTCCTGTGCAGGCATCACATCTCCACAAGCAAGAAGAGCTGATCTACTTTCCCAGATTTATTTAATCTGCAGGCTAAATAAAAACAAACCAAAATACTGCATGTGTGCCGGAGCTTTGTATGCACACCTTTTACTGGATTGACCCAAATCCCCACTTCAAACCAAACCTTATGAAAGGCTGTGAACACTTTACTAAGTCAGTGAATGTCTCCCTGATGTTTCATGATGTGACTGAAGACTGATTTTTAATGAACACTTTGTGGACGACGTTGTGACGAGAATCAGACCAGTGGGAGATCAGCCGATCCTCCGCTGGGCCTTTGTGGTGGCGCCATCTGTGTTGGGAGGAGGTGGATCCCAGAAACCTGAACGTTTCCACAGCCCACAGCAGTCACAGCGCTGGTGAGAAGCTCCTCCTGAAGCCCACTGCCATCTCCAGTGGGATGAGCTCCATGTTGTGTGGACCACAGCTGAGGACAAGCTGGTCAACCTGCCATCTACAGACGCTGGGAAACATGCTGGAAGTCACTGTTGCGGGAACAAGGATGTTCTGAACCTCTCAGTCCTGCAGCTGCTTTTTCGTCCTGATTTTATGAATGACAGAAAAAAACACTATTTATTCAAGATTTATTTCATTGTTGTCGACTTTTTAAAATGGATTTTTAAAAGAAACAAAAATAATTATTAAAATATGAAGATTGTGATTTGTTCTGGAGTTTGGTGACTGCTTGGAGGCATGACCTGACAACCTTTCTGTCTTGCATTGGAGGTGAAGAAGTCTCTCTCTGAACTCGCGTTGTTGTTTCTTCACTGTGTCATGTAGACGATGTGAGGAGTGTTTCACTACATTTTTGTTAGCTTGTGCAGCATTCTTTTCTGGACAATTGGCTCCAGAGCTATTGCCAGCACAGAACCAGCCTTTTTTTTTTATCAGTTTGTTCGGTCTCTTGTTTTGGCTGCTCCAACAGATCCTGCCGAGCTGATTGCGATTTCCACAGCAGACTTACAGAAGAAATGCAACATTCTGGTGAAGACATCGAATGATTTTAGCTTCAATAAGAAGTTAGAATTCCCTCCACAGTGCACATGCTATTGATAAAACAGCAATAAATAAATTTAAAAAATCAATTTTGGCATTTTATTCATGGCCAGTATAATTTGAACATCCTGAATTTTGTGTGAACCCTTCAGCAGATTGTACCTTTCAGAACAGTTTGACTCTGCTTTACACAAACCCTCCTTGTTTACACATTACACTAGTGCTGTATGTTTGAATTACTTGGTGAAGAGGTGAATAAACGAGGATTCATAAAACTATGTCATTAAATTAAAGTGTTATTTTTATAATTTGCAAAAGACATAAAGACAATGTTGTTTCTCCACTGATAACGCCAGGGAATTCAAACGGACCAATCACAGAGCAGCTGCGTGACGCCCACGTACGACGAACAGCCAATGGGCGTTGAAGGAGGCGGTGCTTGGAGGGCAGCAGCGGAGATTCAAACCGAACATGGCTGCGGGGGAAGATGTCGATGAAAACACGCAGAATAGAAGGTAAAAATGCGCAGACACTGTTGGTGTAACGTGTTTGTTGATAATTACGTAGATTAAACGTTAAGCTCGCTGCTGACTGACAGACGAACGTTTACTCTGAACGGACGTTACGTCAGTTAAACCTGGAGCGAATCTGAACGCGCAGCTTCGGATGTGATTCGGTTTGGCTGCATTTTGGTAAAACCTGAATATCCAGGCTAAAACCAAACATGTGCAGGGTATCTTTCCTCCCCTTGAGAGGCATCAGCTCTGCATCTGTCTCGTGCAGTTTGACACATTTAGATCCATCCAGTTGACACACACACACACACACACACACACACGCACACACACACACACACCTTCACGTGCAGAATCAGCTGAAACGGTGCAGATAAAGGGGTTCTCAGACCGCTGTTGTTGTTGTTGTTGTTGTGGTGTGTGTGTGTGTGTGTGTGTGTGTGTGTGTGTGTGTGCGTGCGTGCGTGCGTGCGTGCGTGCGTGCGTGTGCGCGCCATCAGAGGACCAGTGTGCAGTATGGTGACCAGTCAGGAGGAGGCTGCAGGTGGCTCTCAGGCTGGCCGACCACCTGTCATCTTCAACCCAGATTTCTTTGTGGAGAAGCTCCGACACGAGAACCCTGACGTTTTCCTGGAGCTCGTCCTCAGTAACATCACCCGCCTCATTGATCTTCCCGGTACGGAGTTCTCCCAGCTCCTGGGTGAGGAGGGCGCCAAGACTCCAACTGGTGGAAACGGAGGATTTTTCCGTTCCTTCAACTTCCTCAGACGTAAAGGTCAGAAATCAGCAGGCCGTGTAGTTAGAGTCTGACATTTGTCCAAAGGGAAGGCATATTTTGGGCTGGACGAAGTGTTGACTGACCTCATCTCTTGGTTTTATCTTATTGTCATGGCGATGCACATGTTGGACGAACTGTGCAGCTTCGGCTGTGAACACGGTGAGGCCCCGTCGTCACCGTCTCCCGTCTGTTCTGATGCTTTGCAGATAAAGGCATTGTGTTTGGAAGCCCGCTGACAGAGAGCTGCATCGCCCAGATCTACCAGCTTATCGAGTACCTCAGCAAAAGTGAGTTACTGAAGAACATCTGCTCATTTCTATCTGCGCCATCTTTCCTCAAATGAAAATGACTTTTTATCCCAGACGGAAACAGCGAACTTGTGGTTGTTCTCTCCCAAACGGAAGTGGCTCGCTGCGGGGGGGGTGCGTGCTGGCGGGAGCCATCTCCTCAGTCTTCCCGCCTCGCTGATGATCAGTCAGGTTGTCTCAGTAGGTCATAAATCATAATCACAGCCGTCGTCGGATGTGATCGGCTCCAGAAGTCGGTGTTTAACATGCAGTTATCATAAACGCCTTTTGGTTTGTGATGAAACGTTTTCATAGTTTTATCTCTTAGCATGTAAACCGTTGCAGTCAGAAGCAGCAGCGTCCTTCAGCCAGATGACTGGAGCAGCTCCAGCCTCTTCTGCCTCCTTTCCATCAGGACCAGTTTGTCTCAACTGGTCTCAGCTTGGTCCGGTTTCTTTTCCACCAGGTCTAAAAGGGGCGGGGTTTGTGTGAGATCGCTGTGACATCAGCGTTGTGCATGATAACCCTTGTAAGCACACAGGACCTAGAGCCAGTCTGCTACTCAGTCTGCGGCTTGCCGGTCGCCGACCATAAATCGTTTCCATCTGTTGGAACCACTTCCAGCCTCGTCTGTTTCCGTTCCGACCATCGTGGTCCTTGACCTGCCCATGGTCAGTTTCCAGCTTCTCTCGACGCTGCTGGAAGCTCCGTTGCTAGCCGTAGACATCGAGTCGGAAAGCTCTTAGTAGATTTTTTCATTTCGTGTCGCTCCATCCGGTTCCCTCTGTATCCTTCCCTCAGCAACCAGAGAGATGTCTCCACTCGCTGTCGGACCACGGAACAGACTTTTGTAGTTGTTGTTGCGTAACGTAAACAACTCGGAGTCGCTCTTCCAGTGATGTCACTCCCTGACCTCTGATTGGCCGCGCCCCTGACCAATAGCGGCATGCAGCCTGGCGACGTCACACACAACCCGACTCAGCTCGCTTAGAACCTGGGCTGTGGAGTTACGAAGTACCGGTAAACGGGTCCAAAAGCCGAGTGGAAAACCGTAGAAACCGAGTTGAGCTGATACTGATGGAAAACGGCCATTTTGTAAACTTTAATTCAGTTACATGAAACCAGGATCCGGTTCTGCCTCCTGAAGCCGGACCAGGATCCAGTTCTGGGTCCGACCAGAGACCCAGAGAGAAATTCTTTCCTCGGCTGCCTTTTCCATAAACCCGGAGATGTTCACGGTGTTCTGCTCCGACTCTGAGCGCAGAAGCACGCCGGGTCAGAGACCTCGCCGTTAGCACGCCGGGTCAGAGACCTCGCCGTTAGCACGCCGGGTCAGAGACCTCGCCGTTAGCACGCCGGGTCAGAGACCTCGCCGTTAGCACGCCGGGTCGGTTCCTGCAAACCGGATCTTTTCCTCGTCACTAAGCAGCCCTGCTTTCAGACTCCTTACATTTATCCACAGATTGTGAAACTCTTCTCCCTGACAACAGCCCCAGCTCAGGTCGTTTAGTTTGAGCCTTCTGCGGTGACCTGTTGAAACATGAGCATTTTGACCAGTTTCAGCACCAGTCGAAGCTTAAAATCCTCCCAGTTCCCAGCTCAGGAACTTTGCTTCGGCAGTTTAACCTGCAGTTGTGGGTATTTCTGGCCGTGCGGAGCTCCTCTGTCCTCATCAGGTCCGTCAAGCAGCTGCAGTTCTTACTGACAGCATGAAGGCCTTTCAGACGGTCACGCAGCATCAGCCATGTTCAGACGCATGTTCTACACCACATTTTCTCTGTGGTCGGAAGTGACTGGAATAAAGTAAGAGAATAATTTGATGTTTCCTGCCCAGACCTGCATGTGGAGGGGCTGTTCCGCGTTCCCGGCAACAGCGTGCGACAGCAGGCCTTAAAGGAGCTGCTCAACAGCGGCGCTGATGTGGACCTGGAGTCTGGAGACTTCCACCCCAACGACGTGGCCACGCTGCTGAAGACGTTCCTGGGGGAGCTGCCGGAGCCCCTGCTGACGCACAGACACTTCCACGTGCACCTTAAAATAGCTGGTATGGATCACACACACGCAGGTTCTGATGAGGCGAGCTGTTGGCGTGTTAAACCGGTTTCATCGTTTCTCCAGACATGACCCTGTTTGACGAGCAAGGCAACAAGACGGCCGTCCCCAACAAGGAGCGTCAGGTTGAGGCTCTGCAGCTGCTGCTCCTGCTGCTCCCTCAGGCCAACCGCTCGCTGCTCAGACTGCTGCTGGACCTCCTCTACCACACCGCCAAACAGCAGGACAAGAACAAGATGTCCGCCTTCAACCTGGCCCTGATGTTCGCGCCGCACGTCCTCTGGCCCAGACATGTAGGGCTGGCGGCGCAGATCTGCCAGAAACGATGCCTCCGGCTGCGTCTGGAGCATCTGGAGCTGACCTGAACGTTTCTCTCCTGTTTTAGATGACGGCGGCCGACCTGAAGGACAATCTGAAGAAGCTGAACAACAGCATGGCCTTCCTCATCAAACACTCTCAGAAGCTCTTCAGGGTGAGTATGAAGACTACAGAGTACAGTCATCTTCATCTTCCTCATATTTAGCACATTTTTCCTACATTTTAATTAGAAGTTAACTTAAAACAACATTGTTGACAACCATTAACCTCTAATCCAGCGTGACGTGTTTAAACCTGAACGTCAGGTCATAAAAGTGCTTCAATCTTATTATGAGACTGAATATTTTTATATAAGATTTAACATTATTGGCCCTGCAATGGACTGGCGAGCTGTCCAGGTGTCCCCCGCCTCTCGCCCAGGGAGACTGCTGGGATGGGCTTCCCCGCGACCAGAGGGGGCAGTTCCTGGTCCAGAAGGTAAAAGTTGTTCTGACCCTGTTCCGACCCGTCACCAAACCAGCTGAATTTAATGAGCAGAGTTTATCTGCCAGCTAAACGAGCCTGTTGGTGAAAACACCTGTTCTAAATGTACAGGTAGATCCAGAAACATGGCAGGACTTCTACTTTCTGGACCAGGAATTCCTGCCTCTGCCCGCCACCCTTCATCGGACTAAGCGGTTCGGATGATGGATGGATTTAACATTAAGCCACATCTTTCGATTTGAACATTTAGAGTCAGGAGGAGAGGAACAGTCCAATGTGTGAAATGTCCCGATGAAGGGAAGAAAAATTCATTCTAAATTGGATCCATTTGAAGCTGAAATCAGTCAGAAATGAGAGCGATGGCGGAAGAGTCGGCTTGTTCTCCCCGATGGACCCGACCTCCGTCTGACGTCCATGTTACAAACCGAACAGTTGGTATTTACGTGTCATCGTGCACGGACTGGACTCAGTGAGTCTGGATCCACGTTACGACCCTGCTGAGCTTCACCGGTTTCGTGTAAACTTTATGGTCCAGTTTAAAATGTTTATTTTAACCTACAAAGTGTGTTTGGGCCAAACGTGCTGGTGGTTCCCCAAACTCGATGCCCTTTGAGGGGAGATGGAGGCGTCTCTATGGCAACCATAGACTGTATATAAAGAGATGGGCGGAGCCTCTGTGACGTCACCCGCAAGTTTCTGGAGAGCTGAATTGAAGCTCGGTGGGCGGTTCCTACCGTCGCCATCTTGGCAGCGTCATGCGCATTGTCTCACCCGGAAAATACAAATATGGGCAAAGAGGTGGAGCTGAGAGGGGGGCTGTGAGCGTCATGGTGGATGATTGACATCGAGCGAACTCCCAAGTTTTCTGTAGCTAAGAGCTAACCGAGCTAACCCGGAGATAACAGGAGCTAACCAGCTAACGGAGGTAAGCGGGCTAAAGCTAAGTCATGTTGTTAACCGGCTAAAAACCGCGTTTGTTCTACGTTCTCCTGACTGAAGAGGGAGGTCGGGTACCTGTCGATCAAAAGGACACGCCCCTAAATAAGCCAAACTTTGAGATTAAATTACTTTTAAATGGACGAATTAGAAAAAAAATTCACTCCCCTCACAGTTGTCATGAAGGTAAACCTGACCTATTAAACCTAAAATGGATTTTTGAAACAGGCTGTAAACATGTTTATTTCTGCTGTAAACATGTTTATTAATTTATTAATGCCCCATGGGCATTCACATTATTGAGATCCTGTTCGGCCATTTTTATTATTATTACGGCAAACTTTGGCGTGCTACTCCTCCTGCGGCCTTTAAGTCACTTCAGTCATTCGCATCTCAAACCCTGCAGCTCCTTCAGGAGATGTGTGCTGCGACTTTTGTCGTTTCAGATCTTTGTAGTTTGAGATATTTAGCAATTTGTAAAAAATTAATTCAGCCTTGTGATTGGCTGAAAGTCTTGCAAACCCACTGTTGCAAAAATTCAGCTCTGCGATTGGTCAGTTTTTGCATCATGAGCTGAAAACTGCTTCAACAGGGTTTTGGAGTTCTGCACCGGTTCGCAGTGTCCGGTTCATCAAGTTCCCGTCCCCATGGTCTTTCCTGCAAAATGTTTGAAATGCTTCTCCTTCTACACCTTTTGTCTCACTTCAACCATTCAAATATCAAACTGTTCAGCTCATTCAGGAGATAGTTAGTTTGTTTATGTATTTCGAACAAATGAAAGAAAATAAGAAAAGAAAAATATACGTACATACCTATACATACATATGTATATACTAATACGTATATACATACATATACATACTAATTAAGAAAATGATGATAATCACAAATATTAATATTAGTAACAATAATGATAATAATTCTTTATCAATTTGATAATTAGATAAATTTGTGAGATAAAAGGAGTTCGAAAAAAGGAAAAGATACGTGCTAAGACTTTTGGTCTTTGGAACATTTAAACTTTTTAAGTTGTTCAAGTTTTTGTCAATTTTAAAAATCCGTTCCTGTGATTGGACAAAACAGAGAATGCAGCTCAGCGATTGGTCCATTTTCTGCACCGGTGCACAGGTACGTACTGGTATACAAGGCAATGGTTCAAATCAAGTAACAAACGTTCTCCATGATACTGTGTTAGTTTTACACACAGAGTGCTGTGGAGCTTTGGCTGCAGTCTGTGCAGTTAAAGTGTGGGCAGTCTGCACAAATAAGATATTTCCTGTGCAATGTCTGTCCTCAAAAGTTGTGCAGTTAATACGAAGGGTTCAAGGTAAAAGCAAAAAAACAGTGCAGAAATGACAGTAAAATATTAGTTTTGTTGTTAAAATGCTTCAAATGAAACATTGCTCATGTTGAAAAACTGATTACACAAGCAGTTCTAAATGGTTTTCTGCAATGATTAGTGGAGTTTAACTAATGTCTTCAGAATTTTAGTGGTATTTTCAAGCTATTTAAAATTATCTTTAGTTTCTTGACAGCAGTTCTACCATTCACAACTTTTTGCAATTCTGCTGATTGTGTGCTATTTCACATATATTTGAATCTAAGGCTCTTTTGCCGATTCCACACTTCAGGGATTTAAGAAAAAACCAAAAACATTCCCGTTCCAATGGTAAAATATTTTTACGCTGCTGCATGATGCAACTGAGACCTGTGTTGGTGTTGTGGTGAAAGGAATGAGCTCTTGTTCAGATGTACATGGGTTCAAATCCCACCGCAGCACCATAATAAATCAAGTTGGACAACTGTGCTGCTTCTCCCAATGATTATGCAATTACATATCAATAATTCAGCATAAAAGAGCATTCACATTTGTTCTTTTGCATGAAAAGCGATTTTCTAGTTTCTGCTGTAAACATGTTTATATCTTCTGTAAACATGTTTATATCTGCTGTAAACATGTTTGTTTCTGCTGTAAACATGTTTGTTTCTGCTGTAAACATGTTTATATCTGCTGTAAACATGTTTATATCTGCTGTAAACATGTTTATATCTTCTGTAAACATGTTTATATCTTCTGTAAACATGTTTATATCTTCTGTAAACATGTTTGTTTCTGCTGTAAACATGTTTATATCTGCTGTAAACATGTTTATATCTGCTGTAAACATGTTTATATCTTCTGTAAACATGTTTATATCTGCTGTAAACATGTTTATATCTTCTGTAAACATGTTTATATCTGCTGTAAACATGTTTGTTTCTACTGTAAACATGTTTATACCTGCTGTAAACATGTTTGTATCTGCTGTAAACATGTTTATACCTGCTGTAAACATGTTTGTTTCTACTGTAAACATGTTTATACCTGCTGTAAACATGTTTGTATCTGCTGTAAACATGTTTATACCTGCTGTAAACATGTTTATATCTGCTGTAAACATGTTTGTTTCTGCTGTAAACATGTTTATATCTGCTGTAAACATGTTTATATCTGCTGTAAACATGTTTGTATCTGCTGTAAACATGTTTGTATCTGCTGTAAACATGTTTGTTTCTGCTGTAAACATGTTTGTTTCTGCTGTAAACATGTTTATACCTGCTGTAAACATGTTTATACCTGCTGTAAACATGTTTATACCTGCTGTAAACATGTTTATATCTGCTGTAAACATGTTTGTTTCTGCTGTAAACATGTTTGTTTCTGCTGTGAAGTTGGTCTTTTTAACATGGAGGTCTGTGGGGATTTGCTGTTTTGCAGCCCGTAGTGGATGAAGGGGGAACTGCAGTTTTATGCACTTATGGCTTCACTTTTAACCATCTTTCATATACAGTCTATGGTGGCAACCCCAAATCTGTGGAACAGGCTGCTGCTATGTAGAAAAAGATGCAGTTTTTAAAAGTTTTAAAATCCTCATGGAGATCGTCGTTCATAGTTAATATTTATTCTTAAGCTTTTTTCTGTTTTTATCCTTCAGTGGGATTTGCTGTTTTTATTTGTTGTGTCTGAGTATTGTGATCTTTTTATTATTATTACTTTCATGTTTGCAGCACCTTGAGTGACTTTGGCCGTTGCAAGTGTTGTGAACTTGAACTGGAACCAGTCGCCCTCCATCTCAGCTTTAATATATTCTGCATGAACACTCAACAAAACCTGGAATTTAAAAAGTTAAATCAGAAAAATCACAATTAGATTTTCTTTAAATTGTTCCATTCTGGTTAACAATGTTGTCGAAAGGTATTTCCATCTTTCATGAGGGAAAATTGTGCTCAATATGAGGAAAATGAGATAAATGATGAAAGTAGTCAGACGTTGGCGCCTGTCGCTGGGTCATGTGACCATGTGCTGTTTCCCTCAGGCGCCTGTTTACCTGCGAGAATACGCCAGAGTGCACTTCACCGGGACCAAAGCTCTGCAGACCAAGGTCAGTTTTCATGTTTCATGTTCATAATTATGATCCACTGACCAGAAAGGAGAATTTATCGAGTGGCGAGCCGACCCGAGTCCCAGACGTGGTTGTGTGATGTTTCAAAGCGAACTTGCAGCAGGGCTGCAGCTGATGAAGCCATTTGCTCTCTGATTGGACGGTTTCGTTTGTCGCCACGCCAGCGTTCAGCAGTTTGAGGGTTTTATATGTTTCCGTTAGAGACAGGAGACGTTTTCCGTTTGTTAGGATCTCCTCCACACCCCGAATACCAACGAAGCTGGCTGCATTTTCTGCTTCCGTACTGAGTGTGTGTGTTTTCTCAGGATGATCTGGAGCTGCTGGCGGGGAGCAGCTCTCCCGCTCAGCGAGCAGCGGTGCCCCTGAAGAGGTCCGCCGTTCTGGGCCTCGCTGCCCAGGAGCCATGCCAGTCGCCGGCTCAGCAGTACACCGAAGAAGCCTTGAAGGACCTCTTCAGACACGTTCACCACAACATGCCCGACTCCGCCAAGAAGAAGAAACTCGTCCGACAGGTTCTCTTCATTCTGCTTCGTGGACGTAGCGTCCCGTCTCTTCGGTGAAATCTTGAGCTGCTTCTTTCTTCTTCATGTGCAGTTAGTCAAGCAGACGACCTCAGGAGCTCCTGGCGAGGAGCATCCGGTCCCTCCGGCTCCCAGCAAGAAGCACCCGCGCTCCCGCTCCTTCGGCGGCCTCATCAAGGTAATGATGGGGGGGTGATCTGGCGCCCTGGCTTCTCATGTCTGTAAAAACTTCAGAGTGATGAATCGGGATGAAGCGGCGTTAGAAACCAGAGACCAGCCTGAGTATTTAGATCAAAGTGGTCTGATCTTTCCCTGCAGTCTCAAACAGTTTGAACTTTACAAACTTGTTTTGTACGTGTTGCTATGGTAACAGCGCCGCGCTCGAGGCGAGCAGCTGACATCGGAGAGGAGGGTCCGACACATCTCCCCCGATGCCGTGACCAGAGCGGGAAGAAAAGCTGATAAAGAGAACCTGGTGAGTCTTTCTCCACGTCGGTGTTTTCCCTCCGTCTGTTCACACGGAACTTTGTTCATGCCAAGAACACGGAGAACTTCTGCATGTGTGTTCAGGTGGACAGCCCGTTACACGTTCCTGTGATGCAGAAAGCAGGACTGGTTGTGAAAAACCCAGATTTTACTTTTCACAAGGACAAAGTCTTGAAGGTTTCTAAGGTACGTAAACCAAACTGAGGGAAGCCACCATGTCAACGTGGCCTTTCCTTCTTTTTTATTTCTTAAAAAAACACGTAAAACCAGTTTAGAGGAGCAGTGGGCAGAAATGAAGCTGCTGGGATCTAGTTTAGTTCTGCTCAGGTCAAACGTTCAGACTCGTTATTCCAGCTAAAATCAGCTGATTTTTCTGTTTTTAAGCTAAAATCAGCTGATTTTTCTATTTTTAAGCTAAAATCAGCTGATTTTTAGCTTCTGACTGCAGCTTTTGCTGCTCTCACCTTGATTTCTTTAAAGACAAGTTTTTTTTTTATACAGCACAATCCAACAACAGTGTGATTCAAAGTGCTTCACAAAGACAATAAAACATCAGAAAATAAGAAGTGTAATTTCAAATTAAAACATGAAAGCAAGGAAAGAGGAACATTAAAGAGGTGCTTTTCTGGTATCTGGAGTTTTCTGAGCTTTCTACAGTGTTACAGTGTTGAATCCTCATCAGACATGTGAACGGCACTGTTTTTTATCACCTAAACGCATGTTTGAGTTTGAGTTTGAGTTCCAGCACTCTCTCCGTTCGGTTTCCATGGCGATGAAAAACGCGTGGTTTTAGAGAGTTTTTTCTACGTGGAAATCCTTGTGACGTCCCGGGGGATAAGGTTCGGTGATTGTTTCCTTCTACTGGTTAACAAGGGCATGTACAAATACATCAGGCGGGTGGAAAACGTGGGATAAAGTTATTTCCAACGATGGCTGGTGAGTTTACCAAAGAGAGACATCCTGCTGCATTCGTTGCTGTGGGTTGCTGTTTTCCACTTCGTTTTCAGGCTCTGATTCAGGTTCCAACATGTAGGGCTGGATGCTATGTGTTGACATTGTATTTTGTTCTTTTATTGAGTTCATATGAGCCTAATCCTTCTGTTTATGAGATGTTACAATGACGGTGAAAGCAGGTGCGGTGCGCGCTCCCGATGTAGCGCGGTGGCGGGAGGCGGGGCTTAATGCGGAAGAGTCTCAATCCACTCGTTTTGCCCGCAGGCTGATCTGACAGCCTACGGAGAGGGTCGGTCTGAAGTAAATAAAGCCATTTGTGGCAATAACTCCATCAATCCCAGCTCTGATGTACGTTGGTCCTGAACCATTCAGAGCTTTATAGACCAGTAGCAGAACTTAAAGTCTATCCTCTGGTGGACAGGCCGTCAGTGGAACGAGCTAAAACTTCGTCGTCGTGTATCTGCCAGGAATCCTGCGGTCACCTCCAGTTCATGACAAACTGTAGAAAGACTCGTTAGCAGCGCCGAAGCGTCTGCTCACTTCCCCCGTTCTACTGACTTCCTGTCGGGTTGGTAGATCCTGCAGATGTTCAGTTTCCCTTCAGAGAATCAAACGCTGTGTGGTGCACAACCTGCACACCGTACGGCGAGGCAGTTGCCGGGAGGTGATTATTATCTGGATTTGAGTTTTTTTTGTGTATGACAGTTTTATTTCAGTTGTTTGTACGGTATGTTGTCGGGCTGTGACAATACGCTTTGAGTCCCGATTCGATTCTGATATTCACGCAGCCGATTCCATTTAAGCTGCGATTCTCACAATTCTTCAACATTGCATATTTTTGTAGATTAAAAACAAAAAAAAATGTATAAAACTTTTTTTTCCTCGTCATTTTTCCTAATTTCAATTTGGAAAAAACTACCCAGTAGCCAGACCATCATTCTGCTGCTATAATACCGTCCATCCGTCTGGACTAAACTAAAACAGCTTTCTGTGTGTTTATTGTAGTTAGCTAAGATTTTACCGCAGGTTTTAATATCCCGACGTTTTATTGGTTTTTATTTATCTGCTGGTGTAGAAAAAGTGCTTTATAGATATTTCCTCCACCTGCTCCTCCACCCTCGTGAGCAGGAATCAAACCTCAAACCGTAGGCGTGTCGTTCTGGTCACGTCAGCAGGAATTCCGCGTTAAAGAGACAAAAAATACGTTTTGAGGCAGAATGTGACGTGAAGAAACGATGAGTCCAGCAGGGTCGTTAGACCCGCAGGTGAAAAGCTGTCCCGGATAACGGCTCTTCTTCCTCCCTGCAGGACTCTCCATCGGCGTACAGGATGTGTTTCTCTCCGGCTCAGGAGGTCTCCCGCTGAAGGCCACGCCCCCAACCTGAGACCACACCTGGGCGGCATTAACGTTATTATTATTATTATTATTATTATTTCTGGGACGTTTGTTTGTGTTTTCAGTGTTCGGTCTGTTTGAACTGGGACTCGTCTGCAGCAGCTGGAACCAGTTCAGCTGAACCAGCAGCAGAACCCTGACCTGGTTCTGGTTCTGGTCTTACAGGTTCTGGTTCTGGTTTGAACGGTTCTGGTCTTACTGGTTCTGGTTCTGGTCTTACTGGTTCTGGTTCTGGTTTGACTGGTTCTGGTCTTACTGGTTCTGGTCTTACTGGTTCTGGTCTTTCTGGTTCTGGTCTTACTGGTTCTGGTCTTTCTGGTTCTGGTCTTACTGGTTCTGGTTTGACTGGTTCTGGTCTTTCTGGTTCTGGTCTTACTGGTTCTGGTCTTACTGGTTCTGGTCTTACTGGTTCTGGTTTGACTGGTTCTGGTCTTTCTGGTTCTGGTCTTACTGGTTCTGGTTTGACTGGTTCTGGTCTTACTGGTTCTGGTTCTGGTTCTGGTTTGACTGGTTCTGAGCTGCTGCTGGCAGTCTGTAACGTGTTACAGTCGGAGACGATGCGGTCCTGCTGCTGTAGGACCAGTTTACATGTTGTACAGCTCTATTCCTGGTAGGTTACCGTCTCCATGGTTACTGGATGTGACGGCTGATCACATGACCAGCAGCATTAGTTATTTAGATTTCTGTTTGTAAATCCGTGATGTGTGAATTATTTTCTAATTATTTTGTGGGATTTTGATTAATTTTCATGTTTTTAGGATTTTATTTAGACTTTTTTTATCTGCAGCTTCATGATGGAGGAGTCAGTCGTCATTTAGTGTTCTCAGCTGTTAAAGGGATGAGGGGTTCATTTAAAGAAAGATTAGTGGAAGGTTGAGTGAAGGTTTGAGGGGGAGGTCTCTCCTCGCTGCGGGACCTGGAGGTCTCTCCTCGCTGCGGGACCTGGAGGTCTCTCCTCGCTGCGGGACCTGGAGGTCTCTCCTCGCTGCGGGACCTCCAGGTCTCTCCTCGCTGCGGGACCTGGAGGTCTCTCCTCGCTGCGGGACCTGGAGGTCTCTCCTCGCTGCGGGACCTCTAGGTCTCTCCTCGCTGCAGGACCTGGAGGTCTCTCCTCGCTGCGGGACCTGGAGGTCTCTCCTCGCTGCGGGACCTGGAGGTCTCTCCTCGCTGCGGGACCTGGAGGTCTCTCCTCGCTGCGGGACCTGGAGGTCTCTCCTCGCTGCGGGACCTGGAGGTCTCTCCTCGCTGCGGGACCTGGAGGTCTCTCCTCGCTGCGGGACCTGGAGGTCTCTCCTCGCTGCGGGACCTCCAGGTCTCTCCTCGCTGCGGGACCTGGAGGTCTCTCCTCGCTGCGGGACCTGGAGGTCTCTCCTCGCTGCGGGACCTGGAGGTCTCTCCTCGCTGCGGGACCTCCAGGTCTCTCCTCGCTGCGGGACCTGGAGGTCTCTCCTCGCTGCGGGACCTGGAGGTCTCTCCTCGCTGCGGGACCTGGAGGTCTCTCCTCGCTGCGGGACCTCCAGGTCTCTCCTCGCTGCGGGACCTCCAGGTCTCTCCTCGCTGCGGGACCTGGAGGTCTCTCCTCGCTGCGGGACCTCCAGGTCTCTCCTCGCTGCGGGACCTCCAGGTCTCTCCTCGCTGCGGGACCTCCAGGTCTCTCCTCGCTGCGGGACCTCCAGGTCTCTCCTCGCTGCGGGACCTCCAGGTCTCTCCTCGCTGCGGGACCTGGAGGTCTCTCCTCGCTGCGGGACCTGGAGGTCTCTCCTCGCTGCGGGACCTGGAGGTCTCTCCTCGCTGCGGGACCTCCAGGTCTCTCCTCGCTGCGGGACCTCCAGGTCTCTCCTCGCTGCGGGACCTGGAGGTCTCCCCTCGCTGCGGGACCTGGAGGTCTCTCCTCGCTGCGGGACCTGGAGGTCTCTCCTCGCTGCGGGACCTGGAGGTCTCTCCTCGCTGCGGGACCTGGAGGTCTCTCCTCGCTGCGGGACCTGGAGGTCTCTCCTCGCTGCGGGACCTCCAGGTCTCTCCTCGCTGCGGGACCTCCAGGTCTCTCCTCGCTGCGGGACCTGGAGGTCTCTCCTCGCTGCGGGACCTCCAGGTCTCTCCTCGCTGCGGGACCTCCAGGTCTCTCCTCGCTGCGGGACCTCCAGGTCTCTCCTCGCTGCGGGACCTGGAGGTCTCTCCTCGCTGCGGGACCTGGAGGTCTCTCCTCGCTGCGGGACCTGGAGGTCTCTCCTCGCTGCGGGACCTGGAGGTCTCTCCTCGCTGCGGGACCTGGAGGTCTCTCCTCGCTGCGGGACCTGGAGGTCTCTCCTCGCTGCGGGACCTGGAGGTCTCTCCTCGCTGCGGGACCTGGAGGTCTCTCCTCGCTGCGGGACCTGGAGGTCTCTCCTCGCTGCGGGACCTCCAGGTCTCTCCTCGCTGCGGGACCTCCAGGTCTCTCCTCGCTGCGGGACCTCCAGGTCTCTCCTCGCTGCGGGACCTGGAGGTCTCTCCTCGCTGCGGGACCTGGAGGTCTCTCCTCGCTGCGGGACCTGGAGGTCTCTCCTCGCTGCGGGACCTCCAGGTCTCTCCTCGCTGCGGGACCTGGAGGTCTCTCCTCGCTGCGGGACCTGGAGGTCTCTCCTCGCTGCAGGACCTGGAGGTCTCTCCTCGCTGCGGGACCTCCAGGTCTCTCCTCGCTGCGGGACCTCCAGGTCTCTCCTCGCTGCGGGACCTGGAGGTCTCTCCTCGCTGCGGGACCTGGAGGTCTCTCCTCGCTGCGGGACCTCCAGGTCTCTCCTCGCTGCGGGACCTGGAGGTCTCTCCTCGCTGCGGGACCTCCAGGTCTCTCCTCGCTGCGGGACCTGGAGGTCTCTCCTCGCTGCGGGACCTCCAGGTCTCTCCTCGCTGCGGGACCTGGAGGTCTCTCCTCGCTGCGGGACCTGGAGGTCTCTCCTCGCTGCGGGACCTGGAGGTCTCTCCTCGCTGCGGGACCTGGAGGTCTCTCCTCGCTGCGGGACCTCCAGGTCTCTCCTCGCTGCGGGACCTGGAGGTCTCTCCTCGCTGCGGGACCTCCAGGTCTCTCCTCGCTGCGGGACCTGGAGGTCTCTCCTCGCTGCGGGACCTCCAGGTCTCTCCTCGCTGCGGGACCTCCAGGTCTCTCCTCGCTGCGGGACCTCCACGTCTCTCCTCGCTGCGGGACCTCCACGTCTCTCCTCGCTGCAGGAAGTCTGGCTGATGCATCTGGTCTGAAGGAGCTGAGGAAGTGGTAACGGTGGGAAGCTGCAGATGAACACTAAACGTTGACCCTCCTGTTTGTCGCCCTGCGTGAGCCTGCAGGGAGGTGTTGCTGTCTCCGTCCTCCTCAGGCCGGCAGACTGGATTCTGTCGTATTAACTGTGATCTGGACGCTCTGAGCTCAGCTGCTGCGTTCTGTGATGTGAGGTACGAAACATTCGCTCTTTTAACCGACAGCAGCAGACGCGTCGTTTTTCATTTTAACTTTAGCCGCACCTTATAGTTTTCCCAGCAGGTGTTGAACGCATCTGATGGCTCTGGTTTAAACTGTGGTTACTGGTTTAAACTGTGGTAACTGGTTTAAACTGGTTACTGGTTTAAACCGTGGTTACTGGTTTAAACTGTGGTTACTGGTTTAAACTGTAGTCACTGGTTTAAACCGTGGTTACTGGTTTAAACTGTAGTCACTGGTTTAAACCGTGGTTACTGGTTTAAACTGTGGTTACTGGTTTAAACTGTAGTCACTGGTTTAAACTGTGGTTACTGGTTTAAACTGTAGTCACTGGTTTAAACTGTAGTTACTGGTTTAAACTGTAGTCACTGGTTTAAACTGTGGTAACTGGTTTAAACTGTAGTCACTGGTTTAAACCGTGGTTACTGGTTTAAACTATGGTAACTGGTTTAAACTGGTTACTGGTTTAAACTGTGGTTACTGCTTTAAACTGTGGTAACTGGTTTAAACTGGTTACTGGTTTAAACTGTGGTTACTGCTTTAAACTGTGGTAACTGGTTTAAACTGTGGTTACTGCTTTAAACTGTGGTTACTGGTTTAAACTGTGGTTACTGGTTTAAACTGTGGTAACTGGTTTAAACTGTGGTTACTGGTTTAAACTGTTGTTACTGGTTTAAACTGTTGTCACTGGTTTAAACTGTGGTTACTGGTTTAGACTGTGGTTACTGCTTTAAACTGTGGTTACTGGTTTAAACTGTTGTCACTGGTTTAAACTGTGGTTACTGGTTTAGACTGTGGTTACTGCTTTAAACTGTGGTTACTGGTTTAAACTGTTGTCACTGGTTTAAACTGTGGTTACTGGTTTAGACTGTGGTTACTGCTTTAAACTGTGGTTACTGGTTTAAACTGTAGTCACTGGTTTAAACTGGTTACTGTTTTTTTTTATTTTTTTGTGACTTCCTGTAAAATAAGCTAACCCTGTATGTTGGATTCCTCCGCAAACTCTGCTTTGGATAAAAACTTTCCATATCTGATCAGTGTGTGAAGTTTCTGTATTTAATGTGTTTCTGCACCACACTGAGTTCAGTCAGAGGCTTCTTCATGTCCTCTGTAAAATACAGGAAGTTCTTTCCAGCAGATGCCCTTCTGCTCATTCGTCATTAAATATTAATTATCTATAAAGGCACAAACATGAAAATGATCCTTTGGTGGATTAATAAAGTATGTTGTCATTTCATTGACCCGCAGCTCAGCTTGGAGCCGTTCTGTCCACAAGGTGGCGCCGCCAGACTGCAGTTCTAATGAAACATTCAGGTTTTATTCAGTTAAATTCAGTTTCTTTTGTTTCGTTTCACTACAAAGAAATACGAGTAGAATATCCTGATGTTTACTTTTAATCAGCAATTAATTTAGAAAACAAACAACCTGAAAAGTTTTATAAATTAAATCCTCATCAAAAATGTAATAAAAGATGATAGAATTTGTTTATTTTTTATTATATATGGTCAACATAAAAAAACATTCTAAACATTAATATATTTGACCTGTTTGTGTTGTTTCATTAACTTTTACTGATGAACTGAAAGTATAAAAACTCAAACATTTTAGATTTCTTTTGATATTTATTTATATTAATATGTTTGATTTTTATTATATTTATTTTTGATCTTTCAAACGTGAATATTTGCTTGTTAACATGTTCATCCAGCTTTCAGATTGAAATTCCCCAGAATTTATTCCCAGGTATCCCGAAGCTTCGAGTCTCATGATCTTTTAAAGATCTAGAAGTTATTTTAAATGTACACACATGTGCATTTCCACATGTGTGTGGATTTCCACATGTGTGTGGAAATGCACATGTGGCAGACTGGTTCCAGCATCTTCTCCCAGGTTTCCCAGTTGGAAGCGTCTTCTTGTCTCTGGTGATCCTCAGGGAGCCGTAGATGGACTGGAGGGAAGGTGAACGCACCGCAGAAGGTACGAAAGGCCAGATTTACCGAGGAGATCGTCTGATTCGCTGCTGTTTTGCATCATTTTAATGTTTAAAAGTGAAAAATGTGTCGTTCTGGATAAAAACAAGTCCTGATGGGTTTCCTGCTTCGTTTCCTGAATGTGACGTCATCTATAACCTCACTACTTCTCAGCCTCTCCAGTTTCATGAGGAAGTTTTCTGGTCTTCCATCCTCTGCTGGTTGTTGCTTGGAAAACGTTTGAGACCAAAACATCAGTTCTGTTCTCCCAGAAACCCCCCCACCGCCTCAAAAAGCCATTTTAGCCCCACAATAACCGGGTCCTGCAGATGTCAACGTCTCGTACCTCCGTGTGATGCAGTTTGTGGAAACAGGAGTCGCTCAGTGCCAAGAGGGTCCATCACTTCTGGACATGTCTCTGTCTCTCCGGGGACAAAATGATCCCTCATAAGGTGGTGGATGTGAACCTACACGACCCCCCCATCCAGCTGCAGACACATGATGGAGACATCAGCTGCAGAGATTTAATGTAGTGATAAATCCAGGAATCAGTTGGTTTGTGTGGATTTTCAGCAGATAAAAAGCTGATTTCTGTCTTTTAAACTTCAGCCTGAAAGAAACACACAACATAAAATTCAGCTTCAAAGCTGATAAAGAGAATTTCAAGGAATTCTTTTCGACAGAAACAGACGGCTGCAGACCAAACAGAGATCACAGACAGGGAAGCGTTTGTTTCTGTGAAGAGGAATCAGTTTTCATCCGGAGGCCCGATGTGATGGCGTTCCTGCAGCTGGTTCCTGCAGCTCGGCCGTTCCTGCAGCTGGTTCCTGCAGCTGGTTCCTGCAGCTCGGCCGTTCCTGCAGCTGGTTCCTGCAGCTCGGCCGTTCCTGCAGCTGGTTCCTGCAGCTGGTTCCTGCAGCTCGGCCGTTCCTGCAGCTGGTTCCTGCAGCTGGTTCCTGCAGCTGGTTCCTGCAGCTCGGCCGTTCCTGCAGCTGGTTCCTGCAGCTGGTTCCTGCAGCTCGGCCGTTCCTGCAGCTGGTTCCTGCAGCTGGTTCCTGCAGCTCGGCCGTTCCTGCAGCTGGTTCCTGCAGCTGGTTCCTGCAGCTCGGCCGTTCCTGCAGCTGGTTCCTGCAGCTGGTTCCTGCAGCTCGGCCGTTCCTGCAGCTGGTTCCTGCAGCTCGGCCGTTCCTGCAGCTGGTTCCTGCAGCTGGTTCCTGCAGCTCGGCCGTTTCTGCAGCTGGTTCCTGCCCAGCCGGCGTGTTTGTGGGAGGTGTTGAGGCTGGTCAGGTAAAAGCACGGCAGCATCTCTGGCAGCTCCGGCTCGGCGCCCTCCCTGGAAACGTGGCGATGACAGGAGCTTTCTGTGGAGATTTGGAGGAAAAGAAGAATCCCAGCCAGGCTGCATTTGAATTTCAAAGCCTCGCTGTTGAATTCATAATAGACTCGTGAGTAAGCTCTGTGGCGGCTTGTGGTGTTTCAGGACCCCCCCTCGCCCCCCCAGGGCAAAGTTCTGCAGAGTCGTGACAATAAGAAAGATCTGAATCACATCAGAACTTCTTCTCCTCACAAACACTTTCTTCTTCTCGGGTTTCCCGGCTGGATGCTTCAGGGTGATCACGACTTGCCCCCCTCCCTCCTCCCTCCCTCCCTCCTCATCGTGTCCGTGGAGTCCTGGGCTCCTTTCTTCCCTGAGGGAGGTGAGTGCATGTGGGCGAGAGAGAGAGAGAGGCTGCTGTCACTGGAGGTGGCGCTCCTGCTGCCTCTGAATAGATGTGAGTTCAGCCTGGGTGCTGCTGTGGGGGGGGTGTTGGGGTGGAGGGGGGTTCAGCGTGGGAGGAGTCTCGGTGCTGTTATTTGTAAAAGCTTTGATGGATGATTACTGTGTGTGTGTGTGTGTGTGTGTGTGTGTGTGTGAGATAGAGGCAGCGAGGGACCCCCCCGCCTCTTTCTTCTAGTGGCTCACTGCACAATGACTCAATGAAAAGTGGAGGGAGAGGCGGCACACTGTACGCTGCAGAGGAGAAGAGAAGTGCAGGAGCTCTGAGGAAGAGGAGACACTTTGCCCTCTCTGCGATCCAGTGGCAGAGCTTCGCTGACTCTGCAGCCGGAAAGCCTTCCTGGTCGCTCCCGTCCACTTCTGAAGGAAGGTGGAAGTGTTCGGTCCCCTGCAGGCAGAAGGAAGCCGGTATCTGCAGGAGAGCAGGATGCCTGCCGGGACGGGAAGGGATGGATCCGGGTCAGGAGGCTGCCGGGTGACGGCAGCAGCAGCCTGGGGTCAGACTTCACGCTCTGGGATGAGGACCCTGCTGGCATGGGGTGTTCTGGTGGTCCTGGCGGGGCGAGGAGCTGCAGACGCGTGTCCCAGTCCCTGCAGCTGCCTGGGGAATACAGTGGACTGCCACGGTCTGGGTCTCCACTCCGTTCCCAAAAACCTCCCCAGAGGGACGGAGAGGCTGTAAGTACTCACATCCTTTGCTTGTGTTTCTGTGGCAATGAGGGGAATCTTCAGCTAATCTGGTTTGATGAGGTGGTCCAGTGTGTCCGCCAGCCTTCGCACATGAAAACACACATTCCTGTTGGTGTGAGATGCCTGCGGGTCAGACGGAGGACGGAGTTGCCTCATCGCGGACCCTGTGAGCAGGTCTTACATGCTGGATAACCGTGTTCAGGTCAGGCCAGCGGTGCGCTGGACTCGTTTCTCTTCGTGTTCACCCGTCTCATTTCTCTCTTTTTTTTTAAGTTTATATTTTCAGAAAACTGGTCTCTTCTTCTTAACCTGACCTTGACCGGACCCCCAGAGCTGGGGACACCTTTAGGTCTATGCAAACACACTTCAAACCCCAAACAGGGAACATGAGAACATCAGTGTCCACTTAGAGCTTCTGGTCATTTCTCCACACTAACAAGGTTCCACATGAAAGCAGAGACTCCACTGGTTGCAGAGACGTCTGTCTCGACACTGTGGGACGGAAACGAGTCGTCTGTCTCGACACTGTGGGACGGAAACGAGTCGTCTGTCTCGTCACTGTGGGACGGAAACGAGTCGTCTGTCTCGACACTGTGGGACGGAAACGAGTCGTCTGTCTCGACACTGTGGGACGGAAAAGAGTCGTCTGTCTCGTCACTGTGGGACGGAAACGAGTCGTCTGTCTCGTCACTGTGGGACGGAAACGAGTCGTCTGTCTCGACACTGTGGGACGGAAACGAGTCGTCTGTCTCGACACTGTGGGACGGAAACGAGTCGTCTGTCTCGTCACTGTGGGACGGAAACGAGTCGTCTGTCTCGTCACTGTGGGACGGAAACGAGTCGTCTGTCTCGTCACTGTGGGACGGAAACGAGTCGTCTGTCTCGTCACTGTGGGACGGAAACGAGTCGTCTGTCTCGTCACTGTGGGACGGAAACGAGTCGTCTGTCTCGACACTGTGGGACGGAAACGAGTCGTCTGTCTCGTCACTGTGGGACGGAAACGAGTCGTCTGTCTCGTCACTGTGGGACGGAAACGAGTCGTCTGTCTCGTCACTGTGGGACGGAAACGAGTCGTCTGTCTCGACACTGTGGGACGGAAACGAGTCGTCTGTCTCGACACTGTGGGACGGAAACGAGTCGTCTGTCTCGTCACTGTGGGACGGAAACGAGTCGTCTGTCTCGACACTGTGGGACGGAAACGAGTCGTCTGTCTCGACACTGTGGGACGTAAACGAGTCGTCTGTCTCGACACTGTGGGACGGAAACGAGTCGTCTGTCTCGACACTGTGGGACGGAAACGAGTCGTCTGTCTCGACACTGTGGGACGGAAACGAGTCGTCTGTCTCGTCACTGTGGGACGGAAACGAGTCGTCTGTCTCGTCACTGTGGGACGGAAACGAGTCGTCTGTCTCGACACTGTGGGACGGAAACGAGTCGTCTGTCTCGACACTGTGGGACGGAAACGAGTCGTCTGTCTCGTCACTGTGGGACGGAAGCGAGTCGTCTGTCTCGTCACTGTGGGACGGAAGCGAGTCGTCTGTCTCGTCACTGTGGGACGGAAGCGAGTCGTCTGTCTCGTCACTGTGGGACGGAAGCGAGTCGTCTGTCTCGACACTGTGGGACGGAAACGAGTAGTCTGTCTCGACACTGTGGGACGGAAACGAGTCGTCTGTCTCGACACTGTGGGACGGAAGCGAGTCGTCTGTCTCGACACTGTGGGACGGAAACGAGTCGTCTGTCTCGTCACTGTGGGACGGAAGGGAGTCGTCTGTCTCGTCACTGTGGGACGGAAGGGAGTCGTCTGTCTCGTCACTGTGGGACGGAAGCGAGTCGTCTGTCTCGTCACTGTGGGACGGAAGCGAGTCGTCTGTCTCGTCACTGTGGGACGGAAACGAGTCGTCTGTCTCGTCACTGTGGGACGGAAACGAGTCGTCTGTCTCGACACTGTGGGACGGAAACGAGTCGTCTGTCTCGTCACTGTGGGACGGAAACGAGTCGTCTGTCTCGTCACTGTGGGACGGAAACGAGTCGTCTGTCTCGACACTGTGGGACGGAAACGAGTCGTCTGTCTCGACACTGTGGGACGGAAACGAGTCGTCTGTCTCGTCACTGTGGGACGGAAACGAGTCGTCTGTCTCGACACTGTGGGACGGAAACGAGTCGTCTGTCTCGACACTGTGGGACGGAAACGAGTCGTCTGTCTCGTCACTGTGGGACGGAAACGAGTCGTCTGTCTCGACACTGTGGGACGGAAACGAGTCGTCTGTCTCGACACTGTGGGACGTAAACGAGTCGTCTGTCTCGACACTGTGGGACGGAAACGAGTCGTCTGTCTCGACACTGTGGGACGGAAACGAGTCGTCTGTCTCGACACTGTGGGACGGAAACGAGTAGTCTGTCTCGTCACTGTGGGACGGAAACGAGTCGTCTGTCTCGTCACTGTGGGACGGAAACGAGTCGTCTGTCTCGACACTGTGGGACGGAAACGAGTCGTCTGTCTCGACACTGTGGGACGGAAACGAGTCGTCTGTCTCGTCACTGTGGGACGGAAGCGAGTCGTCTGTCTCGTCACTGTGGGACGGAAGCGAGTCGTCTGTCTCGTCACTGTGGGACGGAAGCGAGTCGTCTGTCTCGTCACTGTGGGACGGAAGCGAGTCGTCTGTCTCGACACTGTGGGACGGAAACGAGTAGTCTGTCTCGACACTGTGGGACGGAAACGAGTCGTCTGTCTCGACACTGTGGGACGGAAGCGAGTCGTCTGTCTCGACACTGTGGGACGGAAACGAGTCGTCTGTCTCGTCACTGTGGGACGGAAGGGAGTCGTCTGTCTCGTCACTGTGGGACGGAAGCGAGTCGTCTGTCTCGTCACTGTGGGACGGAAGCGAGTCGTCTGTCTCGTCACTGTGGGACGGAAGCGAGTCGTCTGTCTCGTCACTGTGGGACGGAAGCGAGTCGTCTGTCTCGTCACTGTGGGACGGAAACGAGTCGTCTGTCTCGTCACTGTGGGACGGAAGCGAGTCGTCTGTCTCGTCACTGTGGGACGGAAACGAGTCGTCTGTCTCGTCACTGTGGGACGGAAACGAGTCGTCTGTCTCGTCACTGTGGGACGGAAACGAGTCGTCTGTCTCGACACTGTGGGACGGAAACGAGTCGTCTGTCTCGTCACTGTGGGACGGAAACGAGTCGTCTGTCTCGTCACTGTGGGACGGAAACGAGTCGTCTGTCTCGTCACTGTGGGACGGAAACGAGTCGTCTGTCTCGTCACTGTGGGACGGAAACGAGTCGTCTGTCTCGACACTGTGGGACGGAAACGAGTCGTCTGTCTCGTCACTGTGGGACGGAAACGAGTCGTCTGTCTCGTCACTGTGGGACGGAAACGAGTCGTCTGTCTCGACACTGTGGGACGGAAACGAGTCGTCTGTCTCGACACTGTGGGACGGAAACGAGTCGTCTGTCTCGTCACTGTGGGACGGAAACGAGTCGTCTGTCTCGTCACTGTGGGACGGAAACGAGTCGTCTGTCTCGACACTGTGGGACGGAAACGAGTCGTCTGTCTCGACACTGTGGGACGGAAACGAGTCGTCTGTCTCGTCACTGTGGGACGGAAACGAGTCGTCTGTCTCGTCACTGTGGGACGGAAACGAGTCGTCTGTCTCGACACTGTGGGACGGAAACGAGTCGTCTGTCTCGACACTGTGGGACGGAAACGAGTCTTCTGTCTCGTCACTGTGGGACGGAAACGAGTCGTCTGTCTCGTCACTGTGGGACGGAAACGAGTCGTCTGTCTCGTCACTGTGGGACGGAAACGAGTCGTCTGTCTCGTCACTGTGGGACGGAAACGAGTCGTCTGTCTCGACACTGTGGGACGGAAACGAGTCGTCTGTCTCGTCACTGTGGGACGGAAACGAGTCGTCTGTCTCGTCACTGTGGGACGGAAACGAGTCGTCTGTCTTGTCACTGTGGGACGGAAACGAGTCGTCTGTCTCGACACTGTGGGACGGAAACGAGTCGTCTGTCTCGTCACTGTGGGACGGAAACGAGTCGTCTGTCTCGTCACTGTGGGACGGAAACGAGTCGTCTGTCTCGTCACTGTGGGACGGAAACGAGTCGTCTGTCTCGTCACTGTGGGACGGAAACGAGTTGTCTGTCTCGTCACTGTGGGACAGAAACAATCACACATTATGTCCTGCTGTTGCCGTTTAGTGGTGAAAAGTTTCACTCCAGCTGTAAAAAACTACTTGTGTCTCCTGGGACTCTGCCTTTATTTGACATGGATCATGAAGGTCCTGCTGGTTTCCATGGCGATGAAGGTCCTGCTGGTTTCCATGGAGATGAGGGGTTTTCATCGTGAAGTGTTCTCTCTTATCATAAACTATGTTGGTCTTCACGTCTTTCTGGACCCTCCTGGTTTTTCTAAGGAGAATGTGGGTCTAAACCTGGATTGACCTGACCATTAATAGAGGTGTCCATCATCATCATCATCATCATCCTGAGATATTTAGCTGGGAACACCTCTATTAAACACCTGGAAACCTGCTCAGCTTCACATTTTACCTGCTGAAATATTCACACATCTGATTTCTTTTCAGACCAGAATTATACAAACAGCTCATGCAGTTGTGAAGGTGCCACAAAAAGTAAAAGAAAGTAAAAAAAACTAAACCTGAAACACATCCCACACATCATCTTTCCTACGAGGAGAAGACTTGTGGCGGTTCCTGGTTTTATGATGTGTACACACGTACCATCAGGATTTTCCTGCCAAATAAAACTTCAGCTGTAATTTAAAGCTAGTTTTTCTCACTGTGACGTTGCGGCTTTAGTGTTGGAAGTATCACACATGTTGTTTGTGTGTTCCACAGTGAAACAAAGACGTGCTGTTTTATGTCTGACCTCCCTCAGCTGTTTCTGGTTCAGCTGCTGCCTTTCAGCCACACAAAGTTTTCTGAATTTCTCACGTGGTGTGACGCTTGGATGCTGGACTTCATCACCATGTCTGAGAATGGACACTGTCTGGTTGTACTGATGGGAAGCTGCTGCGCCTGCTCTCAAACAGGACGTTTGATGTCTGCAAACTGTCTCCATCAGTCCTTCTTTATGTTCTGTGTGTTGGCTCCTCCACATGGGGTGCACATGTATGTACTCGAACATGCTGAGTGTATGTGTTTATTTCAGGTTTTAGAGTGCAGGTTATGAATAATTGATGATTGTCAGAGGTGCAGGCAGAGATACGTTATCCTTCCTCCTTTTTGGCTTACTGTAGCGTGGAGGATGTTTTCTACGTTATGGCATACAGATTTGTGATCAGGGCTGGCGGCTCGGGCTCCTGGTCCATGAGAAACGGTCTGGAAACGGCTCTGAGCTGACAGAGCAGCTCTTCTAGATGAAGCAGGATATCTTGCTCTGCAGAGTGACAGTAAACCGCAGGAATCCGGTTAAAGAAAAATGATCTGGGGCTCAGTTTAATTAACTCTATTATTTTGGAAAAGTTCAAATCAACCCAAAAGCATCTGAATCCACATCTGTTGCACTCATTTGTGTTTTTTGACTAAAAACTAAGGTTCCCAGATCTCTGCTGACGTTGACCTGTAGGGCGAGAGTTTGACTGGACGAAAAACAGATTTGGTTTAAAATCAATAAATTCTGCCTGTTTGACAAAAAGTCCTGAAATCTGACTTAAACCCTGAAAAACTGCTCAAAATACCAAAGAAACATCCATCCATCCATCATTTATCTGTCCATCCATCCATCCGTCCATCCGTCCATGCATCCATCTATCTATCATCTATCTGTACATTCATTCATCCATCCATCATTCATCCATCCATCCATCCATTCATCCATCAATCCATCCATCCATCCATTCATCCATCCATCATTCATCCATCCATCCATCCATTCATCCATCAATCCATCCATCCATCCATTTATCCATCCATCATTCATCCATCCATCATCCATCCATCCATTCATCCATCCATCCATCCATCCATCATTTATCTGTCCATCCATCCATCCGTCCATCCGTCCATGCATCCATCTATCTATCATCTATCTGTACATTCATTCATCCATCCATCATTCATCCATCATTCATCCATCCATTCATCCATCAATCCATTCATCCATCCATCATTCATCCATCATTCATCCATCCATCCATCCATTCATCCATCAATCCATCCATCCATCCATTTATCCATCCATCATTCATCCATCCATCCATCCATCCATCCATCCATTCATCCATCAATCCATCCATCCATCATTTATCTGTCCATCCATCCATCCGTCCATCCGTCCATGCATCCATCTATCTATCATCTGTCTGTACATTCATTCATCCATCCATCATTCATCCATCCATCATCCATCCATCATTCATCCATCCATCCATTCATCCATCAATCCATCCATCCATCCATTTATCCATCCATCATTCATCCATCCATCATCCATCCATCCATCCATCCATTCATCCATCAATCCATCCATCCATCATTTATCTGTCCATCCGTCCATCCGTCCATGCATCCATCTATCTATCATCTATCTGTACATTCATTCATCCATCCATCATTCATCCATCCATTCATCCATCAATCCATCCATCCATCCATTCATCCATCCATCATTCATCCATCCATCATCCATCCATCATTCATCCATCCATCCATCCATTCATCCATCAATCCATCCACCATTCGTCCATCCATCATTCATCTATCCATTCATCCATTCATCTATCCATATGATAGAAATGAAACTGGAAGTCCAGTCAGCACTGGTTCCATCCTGCAGAACATCATCTGAACACGTCCAGCCTGGAAGCAGATGGTCTCCAGCAGCAGAAGACCACAGCGGGTTCCCTCCTGTCAGTAAGAACAGGTAACTGAGGCTACAATTCACACAGACTCACCAGAACTGGACAATAGAAGATGGAGAAACCTTGCTGGTCTGATGAGTCTCCAGTTCAGCTCCACATTCACATGGTAGGATCAGAATCTGCTGGAAACATCATGACAACATGGATCCATCCTGCCGTCAGGATCAACGCTGCTGCTGCTGGAACGGTGGGGGGAAGTTTTCTGGTCCCACTTTGGTCCCCTTAGTACCAACATGACCTGGTTTAACCTCCACAGCCTCCCTGAGTCCTGCTGCTGACCATGTCCATCCCTTTCTGAGCACAGTGTAGCATCTTCTGATGGAAACTTCCAGCAGGATGATGCACCACTTTGTGTGGAATGTTTCCTCCTTGTTATGCATCACACCAAGAATTAGGGCAGTTCCTGAGAGAACCTGGGGTCCAACCTGGAACTTAAAGCTGGACATCGGGTGTAGATTTTAATGTAAATCTTGTTTAGTAATTCTCGAAGCCCTTTCTCATCGTCTGAAAGAGCATGGCCAAGAGCTCACATTAACACGCACGCACGCACGCACGCACGCACCAGAAAGACAGGTCGTATTGTTTCAAACACAGGAAGAGCACATGACTTCATGTGAAAGGTCAGGAGCACCCAACTCCTCATCATGGACCGGTAAAATTAACATAAATGTCTGACAGAGACCAGCTGATGATACCGACTGACTCAGCAGGACGTCAGTTACATCCAGGACGAGATGGGAACCAGTATGTCATACTGGAGTTTCACGTCAACAACCGGTCCAGTTCTTATCCATGTGGATAAATTAATCAACAGTTCAGGTCTCACTCGCCTGCAGTTTTTATTAGAAGGTCTTATTAAAGTTTAACTCAGGTCTCGTGTTTCACTGCGGTCTAACCAGGATGCTGCTCTGCTGCTGACTGTCGGGATGATATCTGTAGCCTGAAGGCCTTGAAGCCCGCCGGAGCCGGTGGGTTTTAACCAAACACCTCCGTCCGCCAGCTTTAATGATGTGTGAAAGCTGGGATGTGAATTTTACAGATGTAAAATTTCTAAATGAACCTGATTTACATACACTCTGATGATGATGATGATGATGATGATGATGATGATGATGATGTTGAGCCTCTGTTGTTCTCTAGGACAGTGTTTTTTTTTTTTTTTTTAGTTTTTTTTTTTTTTTTAATTTTTTTAAGCCAAAGTTTTTTTTCACAAAAAAAGCATCTTCTCAGCTGCTGCTAACAGTCGCTGTCAAGTATCCCGTTTTGGCGGGAAACTACCGTATTTTTCCCAGGTTCCCGACGTCTTCCTGTATTTTTATTGTCACGTATTTTTCCTGTATTTTTGTATTGGTAAAAAAACACTGATATGAGGAAAGAAACCCTTCGGCCCTGCAAAGAATAAACACACAGCAGCGAAAATAACCTCCTTTCCAACACGGAAAGAATTGCGTATTCCCCCGACAATCGACACCTCTCCGACTTCCACCAGAAAAAAGACGGGAGAATTGTTGATGCTCATTTTGTCTTTTAATAAACTCAATGAAAGGTTTGAAACATTTTTAAAGATAGCTCCAATGTGGCTAAGTTAGCAGCGGAAGTCGTGTGTGCATCAGTGTAATCGGTGTACCAGGAAATTGTGCTCTGATAAAAGGTTCTGCGATTAAATGCGTTATTGTTTTAACTCGTTCATGTCTGTAATTCATTGTAATTAACGTGATAAACTGATGGCAGTGGTACGATCCTGAGCTCCCAGGCTACCCAGTGGAACTAAACACATCCAGTAGCTTTGGATAGTAGTTCATTAATCAGCTTGTTTCCCGACTGCTGGCGTCGCCTCAGACTGTTGGTCCAGGTGTGCTGCTCACCTCTCGCATCTAAGAAATCAGAAGGCAGCTTCTCACTTATGTTTTTTCTTTCTCTTCTTTTTTGGTAGCCAGATTTTCTTATCTTTGGGAAAGACATGAATTTTCCTCCCTCCTGTGGCAGTTTAAAGGCTGTCGGGAGGATACGCGAACGGAGAAAAAAAACATGCAAATACTTTAACTTGTAATACAGCGGAGACCCAGGAAGAAAAGCAGCTGGTGGTTCAGTCGCTAATGGGGATCTTAACAAAAGTAATGCAATAAAAACTGTTATAATTTTTATTATTATTATCATTATGTACATATATTTTTATATGTTTACCTGTTATATGTATCTGCTTCTTGCTCATTTCAAGAAACTCCTCATAATTTCATTACACTTGCACAATGACAAAGATCTTGAATCTTGGAATTTCCTCTCATCTGTTGCATTGCAAAGGAACAGATATAGATAACTTTCCTGATACCAGAACCAGGAAACCATAACGAGATAATGTCGGACCCAAGTCTACTTGGCCAATAGGAGAGTCTGATGCAGACGGGCAGTCTGTCCATCTGTTACGCATCATACCCAAAACACATGCTCTGTTTTTAATTATTGGAGCTGTCCTGCAGTAAGCTGTCCCAGGAACATGTAAACACAGTCGGAGTGACCTTTTGACCCTTGTGTTGTTCAGTCTGTCCCCACACCGTCCTGTGGACTCAGGCAGACCCTGCAGCACAGAGGAGTGACTCATTAAGCAGCTGTTTGGTAAAGGTCTTGTCGCCCAATTAGCATGTAAAGTGATCTGTGTGTGTGTGTGTGTGTGTGTGTGCTGCTATCCACACTGTGTGTGCAGAAGTCCCTGGGAGACAGTCAGCAATAACAGGGTCATTTATCAAGGTGACTACACCAGTCGAACTAAACACCCTTTCCTACTGGATCGCCATGGCAATGCTGAAAAATGGATGCCCTTTGGGTCTGTTGAGTCTCGTTATTTGAGAAAACAAGAAAGTGCAACAAAAAAGAGGAAGAGAATAAATATGCTTAGAATTATTTAAGAGAAACTCATTTTTACACTTATTGTGTTCAAAGTAAAGTAAAATAAAACAGTTTCGCTCGCGAGAATTGTATCATAGTGCGATAAAGATATTCCTGTATGGTGGTAATTCATGAAGGAACTTTCTTTTACTTTTACTATTTTCCTGTCTGTGCAAATCCTTATGAGAAGGAGATCATGGGAAACTGAGGCATGTTCAGAACCAGTGAAAACGAAGCAAAGTGACAAAGAGGAGGCATTCAGGAACAATCTGAAAAACAAGCGTCGGCGAAGAAACGTAACAAATGTGGTGGAAGATTAAAAAGATCAAAAACTTTTAAGGATGAGACTAGGAGGCACCTCTAGCCTGTCCGTCTCCTGCAGTCAGGTGAAGAGGCAACTGGAGAAACTAAACCAGAAATGGAACAGAGTCCTTGCACCTCATCCACCTCATGATGAGAATCTCCCGTTCCACCTCATCATGATGAGAATCTCCCGTTCCACCTCATCATGATGAGAATCTCCCGTTCCACCTCATCATGATGAGAATCTCCCGTTCCACCTCATCATGATGAGAATCTCCCGTTCCACCTCATCATGATGAGAATCTCCCGTTCCACCACATCATGATGAGAATCTCCCGTTCCACCTCATCACCATGAGAATCTCCCGTTCCACCTCATCATGATGAGAATCTCCCGTTCCACCTCATCATGATGAGAATCTCCCGTTCCACCACATCATGATGAGAATCTCCCGTTCCACCTCATCATGATGAGAATCTCCCGTTCCACCTCATCATGATGAGAATCTCCCGTTCCACCTCATCATGATGAGAATCTCCCGTTCCACCTCATCATGATGAGAATCTCCCGTTCCACCTCATCATGATGAGAATCTCCCGTTCCATCTCATCATGATGAGAATCTCCCGTTCCACCACATCATGATGAGAATCTCCCGTTCCACCTCATCATGATGAGAATCTCCCGTTCCACCTCACCACCATGAGAATCTCCCGTTCCACCTCATCATGATGAGAATCTCCCGTTCCACCTCATCATGATGAGAATCTCCCGTTCCACCTCATCATGATGAGAATCTCCCGTTCCACCACATCACCATGAGAATCTCCCGTTCCACCTCATCATGATGAGAATCTCCCGTTCCACCACATCACCATGAGAATCTCCCGTTCCACCACATCACCATGAGAATCTCCCGTTCCACCTCATCATGATGAGAATCTCCCGTTCCACCTCATCATGATGAGAATCTCCCGTTCCACCTCATCATGATGAGAATCTCCCGTTCCACCACATCATGATGAGAATCTCCCGTTCCACCTCATCATGATGAGAATCTCCCGTTCCACCTCATCATGATGAGAATCTCCCGTTCCACCACATCACCATGAGAATCTCCCGTTCCACCTCATCATGATGAGAATCTCCCGTTCCACCTCATCATGATGAGAATCTCCCGTTCCACCTCATCATGATGAGAATCTCCCGTTCCACCTCATCATGATGAGAATCTCCCGTTCCACCTCATCATGATGAGAATCTCCCGTTCCACCTCATCATGATGAGAATCTCCCGTTCCACCTCATCATGATGAGAATCTCCCGTTCCACCACATCATGATGAGAATCTCCCGTTCCACCTCATCATGATGAGAATCTCCCGTTCCACCTCATCATGATGAGAATCTCCCGTTCCACCTCACCACCATGAGAATCTCCCGTTCCACCTCATCATGATGAGAATCTCCCGTTTCACCTCACCACCATGAGAATCTCCCGTTCCACCTCATCATGATGAGAATCTCCCGTTCCACCTCATCATGATGAGAATCTCCCGTTCCACCACATCACCATGAGAATCTCCCGTTCCACCTCATCATGATGAGAATCTCCCGTTCCACCTCATCATGATGAGAATCTCCCGTTCCACCACATCACCATGAGAATCTCCCGTTCCACCACATCACCATGAGAATCTCCCTTTCCACCTCATCACCATAAGAATCTCCCGTTTCACCTCATCACCATGAGAAGACCGGCGCAGAGCCCGCATTACTGCAGACGCCGCACCGATTCGTCTGTCGATCTCGCGCTCCATCCTTCCCTCACTCGTGAACAAGATATTTAACGAGATATTTAAACTCCTCCACTTGAGGCAGGACCTGACTCCCGACCCGGAGAGGGCAATCCACCCTATTCCGGCTGAGGACCATGGTCTCAGATTTGGAGGTGCTGATTCTCATCCCAGCCACTTCACACTCGGCCGCGAATCGCTCAAGTGAGAGCTGGAGATCACGACCAGATGAAGCCAACAGGACCACGTCATCTGCAAAAAGCAGAGACCCAATCCTGAGCCCACCAAGTCGGATCCCCTCAACACCTCGGCTGCACCTAGAAATTCTGTCCATATAAGTTATGAACAGAATCGGGGATAAAAGGCAGCCTTGGCGAAGTCCAATCCTCAATAAAAATGAATCCTACTGCCGGCAATGCGGACCAAGCTCTGACACCTGTCGTACAGGGACCGGACAGCTCGTACAAGGGGGTCCAGTACCCCATACCCCCGGAGTACCCCCCACAGGAGCCCCCGGGGGACACGGTCGAATGCCTTCTCCAGGTCCACAAAGCACATGTAGACTGGTTGGGCAAACTCCCAGGACCCCCCCAGGACCCCAAAGAGGGTATAGAGCTGGTCCACTGTTCCGCGACCAGGACGAAAACCACACTGCTCCTCCTCAATCCGGGATTCGACTATCCGGCGGACCCTCCTCTCCAGGACCCCTGAATAGACCTTACCAGGGAGGCTGAGGAGTGTGATTCCCCTGTAATTGGAACACACCCTCCGGTCCCCCTTCTTAAAAAGGGGGACCACCACCCCAGTCTGCCAATCCAGCGGTACTGCCCCCGATGTCCACGCAATGCTGCAGAGGCGTGTCAGCCAGGACAGCCCCACAGCATCCAGAACCTTAAGGAACTCTGGGCAGATCTCATCCACCCCCGGGGCCTTGCCGCCAAGGAGCTTTTTGACCACCTCAGCGACTTCAGCCCCAGAGATAGGAGAGTCCACCCCTGAGTCCGCCAGCTCTGCTTCCTCATCATTGCTCTGTCAGGCCCTGATTAAAACAAAGGAGACTGCCGGAACAGTCGGCTGACAAATGGCTCCACAACATAACCAGGATTACTTCCCTTTTCAACATGGGGTTACACACATACATCAGCCAGGATAAATCAGTAGATAAATTTGCAATTTATCACTCCAAGAAGTCTTACCACAGCGTACACCTGAATCCAAACAAAAGATACTAATTGCCCTCACCTGTTCTTATAAAGAGGCAGGAGCCTGACTCCTCCATGAAGAGGGCAGTGCTTATCACCATGCCTGTCAACCCTCACATACATGTAGAATATATGGACTCATACTTGACTAGAAACTGGAAAAAAATGAAGAGTTTAACCAACGCTAGTTTTAATTATTCACATTTTCTGTAGAATTATAATTTTCGTCAAGATCATTTTTTAGTGAGATACTTCCTGCAATGTACTTTTTAAGGTATTTCCTTTTGTGTTGCCGTGTTTCCACCCATTGCTCTTTTTCTAATATAGACACACATACACACTCTCTAACATTACACACACCTCTCTCAATTTCATTACAGGCGACTGCCACCTCAGCTTTTCCCTCAGCTCTTTTCTCTCCCTGCCCATCTCTTATAATCATCTGCAGTCCCCTTTGGCCCCTCAGAGGGAAAGATGCTGCTAATGAAGTGTCATTAGGCTGGAGTGTGTGTGTGTTACTGTTAATGTGACATCCTCTGTGCTGCTTCACCAACGAGGGGAATGAACAGGACAAAGGAAAATAAGAATCTAAATACAAACTTTTTTCAAGCTTTCAGGAGTAAAAGAAGGAAGGGTTGAAGAAGATATTTTACTGATTTGTTTTTAAACAGATTTGGGTTATTAATGTAAGCTGAGATATAAACACTTGTAAGAGGATGTATCAGCAGGGCTGGCCTGAGCCTTTTTGCAGCCGCGAGCAGAATTTGATCTTTGGGCACCATTGGACCACCCCAGCACCACTAGCACTTCACTTTTACTAGTGCTTGATCATTGTATACGCTGGATATGTCGCACCCATTAATTTGCATTATTTGTAGTTAGTTTACATCATACTGGGGTAGTAAATTCAGAAAAAAGCACTTTTTAATTCGCAGAGAGATGCATGCATGTGGCACCTTGAGCTTGTAGCTGATAGTAAGAAGGATTCACACCTGAATAGTCCGGGGGACTTATGGATGCAGAGTTCTCCCAACCACATGAATAAAGTCCCCAAGTAGCAAAATAACAGACTACCCGGCCCGATGACGTCCCGATATCTTCAGTAAAGTTAACCGGTTGGGGCAGGACTTGCAGACAC
Organism: Telmatherina bonti; assembly: GCF_933228915.1. NCBI lineage: Eukaryota > Metazoa > Chordata > Actinopteri > Atheriniformes > Telmatherinidae > Telmatherina > Telmatherina bonti. The sequence continues at coordinate 5,697,549 of NC_136621.1, forward strand.
CTGATCAGATGACTTTTAAGAATCAAACTTTGCTGTGTTGTTGCGTGAAACGTGACAGAGCAGAGAAATGTGTCTATCCAGATCAGAGTGCAGATTTGTTCCTCTAACATTCTCCTGAAGGTGAAATCCTCCATCCTGCACATGTTCAGGTGATGAGCAGGTTATTCTGCTCATCTGCACACAACAGCTCCACATGGATGCCTGTTGTAGAATTTATCTGATATGAAGGAGCTGTGCTGGAGAAGAGTGTGTCCTTTTGACAACACAGAGACTTCAGCTGTGTGTGTGTCTGTGTGTGTTTCTGTGTGTGTTTCTGTGTGTGTGTCTGATAGGTGTTACTGGTCTGCCCGTCCACGTGATTTACTGTAAATTGCCCCCCTGCTGCTTTCCCTTCCCCATCAGATGAAATGGTGGCGAGCAGAGTAGATCAACTGCCTTGCTGCCCACTCAGGCTGAGATTGTGTGTGTGTGTGTGTGTGTGTGTGTGTGTGTGTGAGAGACGCGTTCTGCTTTAATGAGCTATTGTTTGGCAGAGTCGCCACTCGAGGGGAGTCTGTCGCTTAGCTGACCCCTGACCCAGCCATGCTGCACAAAACTCAATTAAGCACGCTTCATGGGACCTGCATCTCCACGGTCGCCGTCTCGTCGCAGAGACACGCCTCCAGTGGGCATTTCCCCGCTATCAGCGCCGCGTTTTTCTGAGCCTCCACACGTTAATGTGAAAACGTGGCACTTCCTTCTGCTGGCGCCGTTTAACTGTCAGTCATTTCACACACATCCAGGGAGGGATTCCAGACCCCCCACCATGATCCATCTTCCCTCCCTCTGCTGCAGCCAATCAGCAACTTCCGCCCCCTCTGCGTGTCTCTGACGTCCTCCAGCTTCAGTCCGTAACTCTTACAGAAGCAACGTGTTGCATCAGACTGTTTCAACACGACACTCTTGATTCGGCGACGAGATGCGTCACGACTTGGTCCCCAGTAAAACGGTGGAACAGAAGAACCAGGAGGGGTCAGGGATCTTCAGTCCTGGTGCTTGTGGACCAGAGCAGATTGTGTACTCAGAGTTGTGTTGCAGCAGGGAGACATCTAAAACCTGCAGGACTTTAGCCTTCATGGACCAGGATCGATGGGTTTTTGCTTTGGGTTTGTGGTTGAAGTGGTTGCTGGTCTTTTATTTTGTAGGTTTATCACTTCCTGCTCGTTGTTCTGGTCACTTCCTCTTCATCGCACCTGCGTTCGTTTGCTGACCTGCTGCTCGTTTTGTAATTAGTTCCTTACGGTTACGGACTCGTGCTCATTTTCACATCTCTCCTTGTTCTCTGCATTTGTAAATCCTTGCATCGGTAAATCAGCGGTTTTGTCAGTAAAGACTCCAGATATCGTTGCTTGGCTCCATCCCCTCCATCACGGGTTGGTGTTTGGGTCAAAGCTTCACATGGAAACTCCACCTGTCGCCATCTTCCCCCTGGTAGTCTCAATGAATAAATGTCTCCCGTCTTGCCCTTACATCCTTCCATGACCACCTGATATGGGAAGGGTCCTCTGACTGTTGTAGATGTAAAAGTGTAGAGTTGACAGCTCGAACTCGATAAATCAGAAGCACAATGATGGGGGACATGACGTCTGTCCACCGCTGACTGAAACAGTCTCTGTTATGTGCAGCGACTGCTCTCATCAGTTCAGTAAACCCGGGCCTCCCCGCAGCATCACGGCCCCCGCTATGAAGTAGGTCAAAGATTTAGCGGTGGCTCCCCCCGACGTGTTCGGTCCAAGCTCGCGTTCAGACTGACCTGAATCCCTGGGTCGTGTTCCGAACACACAACCTCAGACAGAACATTCTAACACTTTCCCTGAAGAATGTAGAGTTACATCTGCAGACGGGGAAGACCTTTCTGTGTTGACCTGAAGAAGCCTCTGACTGAACACTGTGGTTCGTCCGTATGCACATCTTTCTTCTCTGGACCGTTGACTCCAGGATCCAGATCAGTCCGGAGAACAAAACCAGATCAGTTTGTTCAGTTCTGGTTCTGGTTCTGCTGCCCCAGCAGACGCCGCGAAGCAGACTCCCGGCTGACTACCGTCAAGTCCTGATCGGAGTCCAGATCGGAGTCCAGATCGGAGTCCAGACCGGAGTCCAGACCGGAGTCCAGACCGGAGTCCAGACCCGAGTCCAGATCCGAGTCCAGACCAGAGACTAGACCAGAGACTAGACCGGAGTCCAGACCGGAGTCCAGATCCGAGTCCAGATCCGAGTCCAGACCAGAGACTAGACCAGAGACTAGACCGGAGTCCAGACCGGAGTCCAGACCGGAGTCCAGACCGGAGTCCAGATCCGAGTCCAGATCCGAGTCCAGACCAGTGTCCTGATCCGAGTCCAGATCCGAGTCCAGATCCGAGTCCAGACCGGAGTCCTGACCAGAGACCAGATCCGAGTCCAGACCAGAGACCAGACCCGAGACCAGACCCGAGACCAGACCCGAGACCAGACCAGAGACCAGACCAGAGACCAGACCAGAGACCAGATCCGAGTCCAGACCCGAGTCCAGACCCGAGTCCAGACCAGAGACCAGACCCGAGTCCAGACCTGAGTCCAGACCAGAGACTAGACCGGAGTCCAGACCGGAGTCCAGACCGGAGTCCTGACCAGAGACCAGATCCGAGTCCAGACCAGAGACCAGACCAGAGACCAGACCAGAGACCAGACCCGAGTCCAGACCCGAGTCCAGACCCGAGTCCAGACCCGAGTCCAGACCAGAGACCAGACCCGAGTCCAGACCCGAGTCCAGACCCGAGTCCAGACCCGAGACCAGACCAGAGTCCAGACCAGAGTCCAGACCAGAGTCCAGACCAGAGACCAGACCCGAGTCCAGACCAGAGACCAGACCAGAGACCAGACCAGAGACCAGACCAGAGTCCAGACCAGAGTCCAGACCAGAGACCAGACCAGAGTCCAGACCAGAGACCAGACCAGAGTCCAGACCAGAGTCCAGACCAGAGACCAGACCAAACATGGAGGAGCAGTATTTGGCTGTTATGCTGTGGAACAGTGAAGGTTAAAGACAAACTACAGAACTTTTGCCATTTTCTGTCACGCGGCCTCCGTGGACGGCGAATTCATCCTATCTGACCTACAGGTCATTTATCTATAGCACATAAGTAAGGACAATTTGTCAGAAAAAATATATAGCTACACATCAGGATCATGAAATGCTTGATGAGAAATGTATGTAGATACAAAGTATAGCTAAAGATCCAAAGAATACCTGAAAATACTCTCAGAAAAAACAGAAAAACGGACTGAATCACAAAAATGTGCTGTAGATATTTTCATTTTTATCTTCTCTTCTCTTCCCATATCATGTGTACTGTGTATACACGGCTTTCTGTCTACACTTAGTAAATTTGTATGTTGGGAGTTTGTTTTGCGCTACTCTGAGCTATGGAGGCATCACTCGTAGATCAGGTTCACACAAACCTTCCTCAACACGCTCTGTTCCTTCTGTCCCAACTCAGGACAGCATGAGGTCAGGCTCCACCCTTTACCGTAGGAGGACAGGAACACAACACTCCACACCAACACACACACTCCCATGTGCAGGTGCACACACACGACTCGTTTTACCCTCCAACCACAAAGCCTCATGGGAAGAGTGACATCATTCGCTCCCCTTCTTCTTAGCTGTCAGTCGAAGTAGACAATGAGGCCACAGGGTTAAAGCGGCTTCTACATGTGTGTTGGAACGAATGCTATCGGGTTGCACACGCTGACAGTAGTCTGCAGAATCCAGTCACTTCTCCGAATCCTGCGCCCGGAAGGATGTGGATTCATACTGCAATAAAGAACGTGTGACCATCTGGAATGTAAAAAAGTTTCAGACGGAGCATCACTGTTACAGACGATCATTTCACTATGCGGGTTTTAAAAACGTGCTACTTACCTGACCCGAATGGAAAAAGCGGGCATAGGGGAGGTCTGCCAATTCATCAATCTACATCAGCACATACAGGACTTCCATTGTGTTATTTACAGTTTTCCATATTTCTTACCATGTCTTCAGGCTGCATGATGGCATAGTGGTTAGCAGGGTGGCCTCACAGCAAGAAGGTCGCTGGTTTGATCCTCAGCTGGGGTGGGGTTTGGGCATGTTCTCCCCGTGTATGCGTGGGTTCTCTCCGGCTTCCTCCCACCGTCCAAAGACATGATGTTAGGTTAACTGGTTACTCTAAACTGCCCGTAGGAATGAGCGTGAGTGGTTGTGTGTCTCTGTGTGGCCCTGCGATGGACTGGCGAGCTGTCCAGGGTGTACCCTGCCTTTCGCCCACAGACTGTTGGGATGGACTCCCGCTTCCCCATGACCCTTTATCGGACTAAGCGGTTAAGATAATGGATGACTGAATATCATGTTTCCATGCAGGATTGTCGGGTATCAATACAGCTGCATCCGGAATCCAATCGACCTGATTGGTATCATTGCAGAAACTGATATCTGTCAAAACCAGGTCTAGCCATCAGAATAATGGAAGTAAGGTGGTCAACAGCAGGCGGGAGAACCTTAAAACATGCCAACTTTATTTGTTCTGGGTGGAAGCCGTCAGAAGAGGGGGGTCCGGGCGTGCTTGGTGGAAATCGTGAACGTAGGGAGAGGCAGCTGCTCTGGTTGCTGAGCAGGTAGATGAGGAGCTGGTGATGGCAGGTGGTGGGAAGTCTGGAAGGTCAGCTGAATTCCAGAGTGGCAAGGCCGTCCTACTCGGTACTGTACGTCCAAACAAACACTGGTGGAAGCTCGAGTTACCACGGCAACAGTGAGACAGGCCGGCCAGGTCTGGTCCTGCAGTCCTGGTGTAGGAAGGCTTGATGGGGAAGAGCTGTGGAAGCGGGAGCAAACCGGACTTCCCAAAGCTTCCTGG